>NW_028301553.1:30912500-31050000 GCF_042242905.1 Orbicella faveolata
AGCCGTCGGCAAAAATAATATTCAAATTACGCTTTAGTGTGAACAATTATTGAAAAATTAACTTGAACACCGCATGTTTTGAAATTTTTGACCTTTTCCGGCTAGTGTATGTATTTCTATGCTCTATCTTGATAGATAGTCATTCTTAAACGAATTTTCGGTAACATTTCTTTCATTGGGCTATCTTGGGTTGGCAATAGTTCTTTTCACGGTTAACTTTTCTCATTTGCATTACAATAAAACGAAAGTTTGATTTCGAACGGTTTTTTGTCGCTTTCGGACGGTCAGAAGGAATGAGAGGAATGCAGGAAATTAAACATGTTAAAATGTATCCAACAATACAAATCAGTATCGTAAGATATCTGAAGTACTTTCAGAGTCAGTTAGGCGTTAACTTGGATAATAGAACAATATGGTTTGCAATTTGTGGGAACGTTGAAGGTGAGGACTTATGCGCATAAAATAAAACACCAGTGTTCTTTTCTAGCGGAGCTCCGGCGGCCAGAAGGGCCGCCAAGCGGAGCCCCATACTCATATAGGAAAGAAAAGGAAATCCATAAGTTGATTTTCTCATGGTTATCATGACTAACGGTATTGCTCGTGGGCGTGTAAGCACGACAACGACGGCGTCGGCGACGGCGACGGCGACGGGTACGACGGAGTCGCGCAACATGGCGGTTATACTCCAAATAGGTTAACAAAGACATGCAGCCTTGGTTTACCGTGTACTTCTTTGATATTGGACATCCATGCTACGATCAATTGACACAAGTCAAAACAAGGTATCCGCTGACCAGTGTCACGTGACCATATCGCGGGCTCAAGTTTACGTGTTTTTTGAAGTTGACCGCTGATCAAGTGTTGGTTTTCGATTGGATCACGGCCTCATGTTAGGCTAACTTGTTGAAAACAGGGCAGGATTGTTCGGAAGCCGGTTAACGCTAACCCAGGATTAAAAATTAACCGAATTATAACGTTTTCCTCTCTACAATTTTTTTTTGCTGCTTTGTTTTGTGTATATGGTGATTATTAAAACTCAAAACAGAAGGTCAAACAATATACAAAAAACCTCACCGCAAAGTTAAAAAACTTAAATCAAAATTCTACCTTTTCCTGGCTTAGCTTAATCGGGCTCTGAACAACCCGGCCTAGGAGCTACGCTTTTAGGCGGGCCTAAATGTATTTATTAGATCTTTTTTGGAACTGATTCAAACGTGGTTTACACTACATTATTACAAGAGAAACCTCTTACCTGGGTCGAGATTCATCTTCATTTGCTTTGTATACAGTTGGTATTCTGCGACCATTAGCAATACTCCAGTTGTTAAAAGAGCCAAAGGCAATGTTTGTTTCTTCGACTTCATCGTCACCTGCGATGATGATTCGACCTGGCCAAAATGAAATATTTTTTCACTGTCTTTTTTTAGCAGATCGATTAGAGAGAAGACTGGGGGCTTTAGTGAAGTGAGAAATATAGCTCTTTTCACGGTTGGTTTTTCTCATTTGCTTTACAAACAATGTAATTCAACGTAGATGCGACGCAATTTCGGGCTAAAACTACAAAATAGCCCGAATTTGCCTCACATGCTAAATTTTATGCAAATGAGCAAAGTTGACTGTTAAAAAGGGCCATTACAACCGGTAAACGATCGATCAGCCAATCACGTCATTCTTCACACATTCCTGAAAATGTCACGTGGCTTTCAACAAGATTATCAACGGTAACACGGAGAAGCTACCTCCGATTTTTTTTTCTTTCGGGAAAGGCGGCTGTAATGTAACACAAGTTAGCTCAAGTTCTCGGCGGGGTTGTTTGTGAGAAGAAAAACGTGCGTGACAATTTTTCACTAATTTCCAGCGCTCAGTATGTTCTGTGATCAGGCCGCTGAGCAGAAATTGTTGAAACTCTGCAACTATGTTGATTCCAATCGAAGCTTTCCATAAGTACTGACCTAGATGCTGATTATAAATTCTTACATCTGATAGGTATCATGTAGCACTTCAGCGAACTAAAGTTATTGCGGCATGTTATTTGTAAACAGGCTAAATTGACTTAAATATATTACAATATGTTAATCTATCAAAGGCACGGAAGAGTTTTGAGGAGTGATTATTAAAAAAAATAAATGCATTCATATAGGGCCATACTCCATTAATTGTCCGTAGCGCTTTACAATACCATAACTCTTAATTAATGTAAAAAACTACAATACAATTTAGGCTAATGATAAAAAAATATAAATCAAAAGAATTAGCAAGCAGATATGTCTTAAGCTTAGTTTTAAATGGTAACTGACGATGATAACCTGATGTTCAATGGTAACTTATTCCACAATTTTGGAGCAGCAACGGAGTATGCCCTATCACCATGTGTTTTTAAATTAGCCACGGGCTCATCAAGCAAATGTTTGTTTGAAGATCGTAATTTCTTATACTTCAGCAGATCTTTGATGTAGCTAGGTGCTTGATCGTTTAGAGCCAGTGACGATATTTAAGTCAATAGCAATATTTTGAAAACAATTATAGAGTCAGTAACAGTATTTTAAAAATAATTATATAGCGCACAGGGTGCTGGAGTAAACGCCTAAGAATCGGCCTAATATGATCATGCTTTCTCGACGCGGTGACAAGGCGAGCTGCTGAATTCTGCACAAGTATTAAACCTGGCATTCGTTGAAATGTGATGTGGCTTTCTTTGCACCAAAAGAAAGCCTTCTTCAGGAATAGAAATTCAAGAGAATCGTAACAAGTCATTGTGCTAGCCGAAGAATTTAAATCGGTTTCCTTTTAGAGGCCTCATTTCAGGTCTGTTTAAATTACCGTAATCCATGTTTTTTGTGATTGTTTTAGGGCGCTCGCAAGTTAAGCTAATTCAGGGTTTTTGGTTTTTACAGTTGGAGTGCTCGCAGCTTGGTACCACACAAATGCTCAGTCATTATATTGGTAAACATAACCTCAGCATAACTTGATAAAGAGTGGATCAACACATCAGGGATGGAATGTAATGCTAATTTTTAGCTGAAATCTGACAAAATTGGAGGACTAAAAACTAGCATTGATACAAACCTATAGGCATGATTTAATTGCCTTATTGAATCCATTTTGAAATCACTGGTTATCCTAGCAATCTGATTGGCTCTCAGTGGTGCGTTTTATTTATGAATCGCACTATTGTTTTTACTCTAAACCGCATCTTTTTCTCATCCAATGAGAATGGGACAGTAAAACAACACAACCAGTCAGATTTCAAGGTTAGTTTAAAGTAACCAATGAAATTTCAGGAAAATGAAAGGCATAAAGCCATTGTGTGTCAAATTTTGCAACTATTATTGCCAAAGCTTTGTTGTTATTGTTGTTTTTTTTCCAAAACAACTGACGAATTTAATTAATTACAGTTTCTGAATGACGATTATGAGCTCTTTCAGGCTGAAGACCTTCTTTAATGGAAGTTTCCAACTTTCAGTGTCCATTTTGACGAATATCTTGGGGATTTTTCTTCAACATCTACTCAAGATCCGTATGATACCGAGTCCAGAAAAACATAAACAAACGAAAACCACACAACAACAAATTCAGAACCATCTCAAGAAGCTAGATGTTTCCAGGTTTCCGGTAGTTTCAAACGAAGCAACACAAGAACTTAACTCTGTCGCTGTGAATAAACATAGTCAAAATACGCCCCGCTCCACAAAACAGTGAATGAACGAACGTCTTCCGAAGCTGGTGCCAGTCCCACCATCTTGAGAATATCTTGAAACAAATGGCTCCGCAAGATCTTGACAAAGTCTTGAGTATTAAGTTCTACGACGAGTTCACAAAAAGAAACGGAGATGATAACGAGCTGGAATCCCTTAAAATCACGCAGAGTGCCACTGAACGGTATTTAAAAGAAAAAAAATCTATCCACCGGGCATCGTGCACTCGAGGGAGTGTCACAACTCAAAAGAAATCCATCGCAGAACTACACAGGACGCACCTTGAAATTCCTTCTCCAAACAGACGAAAAGTCTCGGCCTCAATCACAGAAGAAAGAAAGGCCTTCCATCATTGATTCAGGCGACGAGAATTGAACTTTTATGCATGAAGTAGACAGAACTGCTTGTTTCTTTGTTATGCTCGAATGAGTTTTTGTCATATAACATCGTTTTGCATACTAAATGAGACGTAAGGGAGTTTCCGGTCCCGCTATTTTCAACAAACCGGCTAATGAAACAATACACCAAAATCTAAAATTTAAGGCGGTAGAATTGTGCGATTTCAAAATGGATCTAATAAAGTAGTACTTGAACTTCGTGTCGTGCAATTTTGGTCTGAAATGATACTTGTACCCAAATCGAACTCGCGTTACGCGCTCGTTTGATTTTGAAATCACGCGTATGATTTCAGACCAAATTGCACTCCACTCAGTTCAATTACTATTATAAATATTGCCAAATGGTCTGGATAGTAGCAGACATGTTGAAATTTTAAGAAACAACACAACGTTTTTTAAAAACAAGTTTCAAGAGAATCTTCTGTCGTATTCAGTTTAAATTGCAAAGTACAGAGTTGAATATATAGTGTGCGCAAAATGCTAATTTAGTGACTATAAGAACAAAACGAAACATGACAATGCAATGTAATATAATATTTTACATTGTCATGTTTCGTTTTGTTCTTATAGTCACTAAATTAGCATTTTGCGCACACTATATATTCAACTCTGTACTTTGTAATTTAAACTGAATATGACAGAAGATTCCGTTGAAACATGTTTTTAAAAGACTTTGTGTTGTTTCTTAAAATTGCATTATAAATTTCCAAAGAAGCGGCTTAATATTATCTACACACCGTTTTTGCAAAAAAAGATTTAATCTCTGAAATCTCAAAATTTTCCACATAAGCTAACGTACCAACTCCGAGTCACGTTTGTAGTGGTTTGAGGTTAAACCGTCTGAAGAGATCTTACAGCCGATTTCACTAACAGTCGTTTCCTAGCAATAGCAGATATGCGACAATAATTTAGTTTCATTTATATTTATATTATATATGCTGAAGTTTGATTCCAGAAATATCGTCTCATGCGAAAAAATCATTTTTGTTATTGACTCTCTTTGTTAGCTAGGAAACAGGAGACATAGAGGCTGCACTGGATCCAACAATTGTAACAAACAAACAAATGTTGTAATGCAAAGCCTTGTGTGGTCATGAGGACCGGAGACAGATTCTAGTTCTAATTCTAGAAACCGAAGTGATCTTAAATAAATCTAACGATTAAACCACAAAATAAGTTCACCGTCCCTGGCGGCCGAACATCCTAAGGACACGACAAGAAATACAAAGCGTGTAAACTAACAGAAATAAAGGGAAATTGAAGACATAGACGATGGGAAAAGATAAAAAATGGCTAGCTCCTGGTAAAGTCCACGGCCACACAGAAACGGAAAACTGCACAACATGGTACTTCTAATGCTAGAAATCTCCAAACTGAACCGAAAGATTATAGCAAGATCGCAAGGCCATGGTTAAAACTTACCGATATAAAATGTAAAATAAATCCAAGACGGGTGAGCGAAGCTCTAACACGACAAACAAGCCATACACTGCTTACAGTATGCGCACGCGCGGCCTTGTCGGCCCCCACGGCCTATGCGCGTGCGACGCATATCAGCTCCGGGCCACCTTTGATTGGTAATTTGCAGTAGATAGAGGTTTTACCGTCTGAAGAGATGTAACGACCCAATTAGTAATTAATCTTCGTTTGCTAGCAATGCTAGTAGTCGACAATAATTTAGTTTCATACACTGTTTGGTTAATTTCGATCGTGTGACTACTGAAATACACCATGTTCCTTTGAAATCCTACAGTACAATGAGCGTTAGTTTCATGAGTTAATGTCAACAACTAACACGAAATCGCTTCCTTTAGTGAAAGGATCCACGTTTTTTCGTCAGTTCCATTTTGCCAACACCCAATGCAACAAACTGCAAGTGTGTCACCTCGAAAGCCATTTGTTTATCTCGCGGAAACTGAACAGTGTCTTTCTCCATACTTGGTTTCATCTTCTCAAATTGTCCCGGCCAACAACACATAAACAACACCGTTTGTTTTTGGCCAAAAGAGGAGTTTATTTCCACATCCGAAGACACGAGATAAATCATAGAACATAAAAACTGGGAAATAAACCTCTCTGCCACCTACCCTGTCGCTAAGAAATACAGAAAACAGGTAGGGTTGGTGGGAGAAAAACTACACGAGGTAGAAAAGCGATGCGGAATGCTACGAGAGTGATAGAAACTGAAATACAATACGACATACGCTCAAAATAAGTAACCCTAGTGAATAGGGGTGTGTCTCGTGCGGTTGTCAATTAATCCCTTTGAGCGGAAGGGCCCAAAGGAAACCATTGGTGATCCCCAGACCTGCAACCGAGTGATAGTACTAGGTAACCGAGCAAAGTGCCAAGAAAACAATCAAAGACATGTGAGTTATAATTATTTCTTTGATCCCAACACTGTTTGCTTCTGGACGAAATATACTTTTCTTTGTCGCAATGGATAACGGACTATCATGATTACATATTTCTCAACGACGACACAACTCTCGAATATACGATGGGAAAAGCTAGATATGATCAAACTGTACCATCCTCACTGTTTTTTTTTTTTTTTTTTTTTTTTTTTGCTCAAAAAGACTCTCAAGAGGTCCCGGAAAGTCATAATTAAACATCTCAAAGTTGGCTCTGAACAACTGTCCAAGGATGCCGATCCACTCTATAGGAATCTGCGAGTAATAACTCAGCAAAGAGGAGGCGGTATCGGATTTATTGCTGGCGCGAGCATCGAATCTCTCTACCTCTTCAGGCGATAACCCGCTGCCTCTTTAAAATCTGCCAAGTCTTGATCAAAAGTTTCGTAATGACCTATAAAGTCATAGTTGATGGCACACATTCCACATATGTTGACGTAATTGTCCCAGTGCCAGTCCATAACCGGCGTACTCTTGTTGCTTCCTTTGGTTACTAAATATTGAATAAATTCACGAAAAGTGATGTCATCGAGTTTTTTAAGTGCACTCTTTGAAGAGTTTGCACGGAAGTTCTTCAGGATTTCTTTTCCGTGAAATTCAAGGGTTTTGCGGTCTACCCTTCTTAGATGAACAAACTTGTCTTTGTACGCTGACAGAATGCGCTCGAACGGTTCACGAACAAACGTGAACTTGAAATATGTTTCCAACATCTGCCTTTGTTGGTCGGGAAGAAATGAATTCAATCGTAACCGTGGATGCCTTTTCTTAGTGTGAAATTGATACAGCATTTCCCTCCACTGTCTGGAAGCCGCTTTAGGTGTTGCACAGTACAGTATTTTGAGAGACGGAATCACCTCAATGTGAAAAAGGTCTGGCATGGCATCGTGTCCAGTCTTTTGACAAAACGTCTTAACCAGCCTTTTTCGCTCTTGTTGCCTCAACTCTGTAGGAGTTCTGAAACTATGAGATTCCTATGAATGAGAAAAGAAGTAAGTAGCTTGTTAATCTTGTTAGATGGGATCAAGGAAGATATTTCCAGAATATCTTTCTTGACATGCACAATTTTCAAACCAAACATGTACGGCAAGTCTACAGCAATACACCGTCCTTGGCAAGTCTTCAGGTACAAGTAGTTTCGTTCTATTCGTTACCACCAGTGTAAGTACCATACCTGTATAGTCTGTACGTTTGAATCCTCTTTTATCGCCTGCTCAGCATGACTTGGCACTGAGTAGGAAAGAAAACACAGAAAGCATCATCACTTATGTGGATGCAGGTTAGTCAAGTGGGTCTTTTTTATGTTGCTGAGCTTGTACTCCGGAGTTCCCTTTGGAAGTAAACATCAATAAATGGCATGAAAAACCTTCTGAGAATTCTCTGCTGCTACAATGCCTCCTCTTCCTGAATGCAGATATAGTGAAGCTTACGGTAACTGTCAGTTAACTAACTGCGTAACATCTTCTACAACGCAATCGATGTAAAGAAATTTAAAGAAATCTCGTTCATTCCGCCTAAGACCCATTCACCGTTCGCCTGTAAGTTGCCTAGTTAGTGGCCTGACGATCGAGTCTATCAGCAACTGAGACAAACTTCACAACTTTTGTTGGAAGTAGTTACTGCGCGGAAGATTCACACTAAAGTGAATTCCAGATTTGCGGTAAGCGAATTTTTGTTGTAGAAACTGCCGTCGCGTTTTAATTTCTTCCGTTGCTGTTTGAACTTACTTGTCAAGTGGCTACAGCTAGAGATATCTTTAAAAGGAGTTGCAAAGTCTTCCTGATTTGAAATCATCGGCACTGAAGTTATTTTAAACTTTCAATTCTCTAACCTTTAACAGTAGCGCTTGAGTCGATTTGTCGAAGTTATGGTAAATATCAACCGCAAAACATAAATACTGTAATAAATACTGTCAGGCGAAATTTTATGGTATTTTTAGTGTTGGTAGTGACTTCTGCTTCGTAGACAGCTAAAATTTTTTCTGTTGCGGTAGGGAATCAGGAAACCACTGATTTTGCTTAAACTCCCGTGAGCTAATGGTTGAGAAGCACTATTCGCCGGTTTAGTATTTAAATTTTAGACGTTTTCTTGCTTCTTAATGCTTTTCTAGGCTTTGTATTGAATAATATTCAATCTTCAACGAAGTTTCTTTAACATCTCCTCTTTTCGGCCATCTTTTTGGGAGAATTTTATGCTTTAACCCTTTGAATACCAAACTTTCGCCCAAAAATACCATTTTTAACCGTTTAGTCAGGTTTTTTAGCTGCCATGACGCTAAATAAGCATAATTTTGCTGAAAAAGCTTTTTTACCAAAAGGAGAGATTTTTCGAGGATTAGGTACAAAATTGAGCAAAACTTCAATTACGGGCATGCGCATAAGCCAAAATTTGCACTTTTTTTTTGCCATTAACCGTTCTCAATTTCGTTTGTTGGCCCTTTCCTTTCTGTTTTTCTCTGCCCTTTTACACTGGCTACCTTTTGCATTGTATGTTCTTTCTGGCTAGAGTGAAAAGTTGGATGTTAACTACAGGCGAAGCCTAGAAATGGACCTTGATCAATCATAGGCGTTGTGGACCATTTTACCAACGTTTTTGCACCAATACTAATAACCTTGTTTTTCGATTTGCGACGTCGGAATGTCGTCGATATCTAAACCTGACCATTGTGCGGAAAGGGTTAGCCTAGCACTACTATCTGCTTATCAAGAATATCTGATGACATTTAAATTGATGACGTCACAAGAGGTACAAAGAGCACGACCATTAATTACGCATATATGCGTAGTTGGTATTCGAAGGGTTAAAAGCGAACAGGATTTTCTATGTAGACTATGCATTTGAACTTCCCTTGCAGTGATTTTTACATTAATTGTTTTTGGGGATTTCCTCATTTTTTTTTTCCAATTCATTCGGTTTGGTGAAATCCTTATTGTTGAATATCTTTAAATGCTATCGATAAAGGACTGGTAAAGCTCCCGCCGATAAACCATCGGCAAAAATAATACTCGAATTACGTTTTAGCGTGAACAATTATTGAAAAATTAACTTGAACATCGCACGTTTTGAAATTTTTAATCTTTTCAAACTACTGCATGCTTTTCTTGCACTTTATCTTAGTTAAATGATAGCAGGAGCCATAATCGGGGACGGAGATCGTAAGCGTGCGCCATTTCAAGTATTGGGGTTGTCCCCATGATATGGGACAATAATTATATTTTTAGAACAAATTGCGCCATCGCCTGCGGCACACGCGCGTACATGCTGCGAGGATTTCTGCGGATGTCGCGCTGGGGAAATGGTGTCCGAAATTCCCGAGATTTTTCATGTTTTTGGCCCACAACTCAACGCGTTTACGTCTGTTGGAATTTTGCTTAATTAAGTATTTTCGTCGTAAGCTGCTCCAGTTTGAGTGAAGTAAGACCGTGTCGAATTTAGGTATGTTCCGCTTTAAGCTTATATATATCGCTGACCAAGTTGTGTTCCGACGGATGCTTCTTTTACATGAGCTGTACATTACCCCACTTTAAATTTCACACATGTTGAAGATTAACAGCTTTTCCATTACACAGCAAAATACTAGCTGGATATATTTAGATATAGCAGAGCTTCAGGATGTCATGGTTTCCTAGCTCCTCTTACAACACGCTTGCGAGGAATTTGCCAGTCTATCGCCACCGAAAAGTAAAACAAAATAATTGCTAGTTTGAGTTTCGCCTGAATTGTAAGCAACGCTTGCTGTTTCATCAAGGCCCAATAACTTTACGTCCGTAGATGCTGCTCAGTTTTATTTGTGTAAAAATCCAGTAAATTCTCTGTTGTCGATGAATGAGAGCGCCCGCCGATGCGTGTTTTGTACAGTCTGTAAACATGACAAATTGGACTTCCGCCGCGCCGCACTTTCGTGTGAAAGCGTACATCGAACTCGAACAATAACTCTACAGTTTTTAAACATGTTTAAGATTGATAAATGTTTGAGAACATATTAAAAGCTAAGCTGGAAATATGTAATTAAAGCAGAAATAATCAGCCAAGTTACAATGACGCTTTCTTTAATCAACTTCTAATAACCATTTCGATTTTGTTGATCGAGTTATCAAAACTCCTTGTCTATTTTCATTTTCGCAGTGTAAAACTTTACTATGCTTATGTTGAAGAAACACACATAATGTTAGTAGCCTTTTTTGCTTTCGTGAAATTTGTTGCAGCATCTCAGCACAAAAGATAACGAAAGAAATCTTTGTCAAGATTTGTTGACAATTGAAAACACCGACTCGGACTTGAAAGTGCGCGAGCTGCACTATGCGAGCTAATTGTACGTGTCAGACTTTCCTTTCAAAAACTTTTGCAAACTCACTAAACAAGCAGAAACAATAAAAAACCATCAAAACAGGTTTTGGTTATGATTAACCATTGTCTGAGAAACTCAAAAATTAACTCGATACCAGAGTAGAGAGTTTTCTTGCTATATTCTTAAGTCAGAACAAACGCAAAAACATACGCGTAAGCTTACAACAAGCGCAAGCAGTTCTTATTTTTCATTCCCAGCGCGAGATTGAAGTCTTGTTTTCGATCCTGAAAAATCCACCTTTTCCGTTAGCTCAGAGCATAAAACTACAAACAAGCGCCCTGGTTCGTATTCCCTGCCTTATTCCCTGCCATCACGGTGAAAAATACGCAAGAGAATCCCGCAACTCTCACCATTTGATCACGCAACGTGACAGCATCCACGCGAGAGCCCCCGACATGTGCGTGGATCCGCGCGGATATATGACGTCAGGATGGCACAATTTGTTCTAAAAATAGAAAAATTGTCCCATATCATGGGTGCGCGCGGATCCCAAGACCTATGGTCTCCGTCCCCGATTATGGCTCCTGATGATAGTCAATCTTCAACCAATTTTCGTTAACATTTCTTTCATTCAGCTATCTTGCGTTGACAATAGTCCTTTTCACAGTTAACTTTTCTCGTTTGCATTACAATGTAACAATAATTAAATTTGCAGCAATTTTCTTCTTCTTGGTTTTTTTTTTTTTTTTTTTTTGCCGCTTTCGCACGATCAGAAGGAACGAGAAGACCACAGGAAATAAAACTTGTTAAACCTATATCATGGAATACAGATATCGTGAAATATCTGTGGTGCTCGGCTTTGTCCCGTCAAAGTAAGTTACGTGTTGGCGATCTGTGAGAACTTTTGCGCGCGGAAAACACAACTGCAGTGTACTACTTTAGTCCTTATTTGGAACTGATTCAAATACGGTTTACACTACATGATTGCAAGAAAAAACCTTACCTGTGTCGAGATTCGTCTTCAATTGCTTTGAATACAGTTCATATTCTGCGAAGATCAGCAATACTCCAGTTGTTAAAAGAGCCGAAAGCAACGATTGCTTCTTCCACTTCATCGTCAGTACCTGCAACAATGATTCGACTTGGCCAAATTTAAATGTAATTGTTTCACTGTCTTTTCGTTAGCAGATCGATTTAAGCGAAGATTGGGCTTTTCTGAAGTGAGAAATAACCCTTTTCACGGTTAGTTTTCTCATTTCCATTAGAATGTAGTGCAAAGTAATATCGGACAGAAGCTACAAAATAGCCCGAATTTGCCTCACAAATGAGCAAAGTTAACCGTGAAAAGATATATTGCAACCCGTAAACGATCGATCAACCAATCACGTAATTTTTCACGCATTTCTGGAAAAGTCACGTGGCTTACAACACGATTGTCAACGGTAACACAGAGAGGCTTTCTCTGATTTTTTTTCTTCCGGTGAGGGCGGCTGTAACGTAGCACAGGCTAGCTCGAGTTTCGTTGCAATCCTCGGCAGGGCTGTTTAATTGTGAGAAGGAAAACGTACGTTACCGACCTACAATACTGCTTGTAAATTCTTCCATCTGATATGTATCATTTAGAGAGCCTCATCACCTGTTTTAATTACGTTAATTCAAGTGCTCGGAAATTATTCTAACTGAGGATTTTTAATTTTTAAAAGTGGATCGACCCATCAGGGGGGAAAAGTGATTGGAACCCTTTATTAGCCATGCACATTAAGCAAAATCCGCGTATGTAATGCTAATTTTCAGTTAAATTCTGACACAGTTTGGCGACTAAAAATTAGCATTTATACAAACACATAGGTATGATTTAGTTGCCAAATATCCAAAGGAGCGGTTTAATATTAAAAGATAAAACCCGTGAAATCTCAACTCCAATTTTCGACTCAAGCTGAGGTACTAACTTCGGGTCACAAATACATTTGAAATAGTGGTTTGAAGTAGTTTGAAGTTTTAACGCTGAAGAGATTGGCAACAGCCGAATAATTTATTAGTCGTTTCCTAGTAACGGTAGGTATTCGACAATAATTTAATTTCATCTTTTTGTTCCTAATTTCGCGCCACTTCTGAAACATACCATATTGCTTTAAAACCGGTAGCTGTTGCTTCCCGTGTTGTGTTAGCCCACCAGCAAGGACGCGGAATGTCCTTCAGATACGGAGGCTTTGAGGTACTGCGTAGTGGACCCTGCATGGGTTGCTGGTAGTATTCCAGGGTCTAATGGAACCAGTACAGCCTGATACCAACGTAGCTCTGAGCGTAGCTGCGAAAAGGTAAGAAGTGCCTCGTCCATTCACCATTATGGTTCCACTATGGATCTTTGGTCAGGTTTTACTCCTCGTTTTTATTTTACTCTTCACCCGGCCTCCCAAGCCTGCTAGATTTGACGTGCTGGCCGTTGACTTAAGGTGGTATGGTACCCTCAATATGGACCAAAAAGTTTGTTTAAATATGGTGAAGAAAGATCAGTTGCGTGCTATTGCACTCAAGAAGAGAAATTAAATTTCTAGAGTTTCACCCAAAATGGTTGCTATGGAAACCAGCCACAGCCTTTTGAAGTAGTGTTTTATAGTACTGACGCCAACACTTCCTGCTCTTTTACAAAACAAGAATTGACTGTCAAATAAGCATATCATGTAAGTTTCTGTTTTGTTCTGTGATATGAACCTAAGTTTTGACAGTTAACTCTTATTTTCAGTGCTTTTTACAGCTTTATTTGGAAATAACCTTATTTTTTTACCACACCCAGTGGACAAATCATCTCATGTCACGTGACAGACCTTAAAATGTTACGATTTTTTTGGTTTATATCATCACGACACTATTGGTCTTTGATGAGCCCAAGTTTCAGAAATTCTACTTTAAAACCTTGCAAAGTAGAAATGTTGACGCGAAGTCAGTCGGTACAAAAGTAAACTTTTGAGAAAAATGCACTTTAAGTTTTTTATACGAAGTATTAAGCATTTAACGAGCCACAAATAGTGGGGGGGGGGGTGCAGATTGGATCTCGGGGGAGGGGGTGCAATGGTTGTTCTATTTTGTAAAAAGTTACCGCAGTTGTGCGAAATATTCCTTGTCATAAGGGAAATGAATAAGGGAAATGAATGAGCCTGTGATGGCAATTTGAGGCAAAGCTTTTCACAAATAATTATACCAATCGAGTTTTGCATGTCTTAAAAGTTTTTTCTAAATAGTTTCGTTCATATAAGTTAAAAATAATTTATATTTTTGGTCACGTTCTTATAGTAAACAGTCGTTGCTATGGCCGTTGCCACGTGAAAAAACTTATACCACTGTGTACTTTCCTTAAATTTCACACTCATCTGGAAGGAAATTCTGCAAGATCGTTTCAAAATGTTTTTGACAAGTCCTCAAGGATCTTAAGTCTTGTATTTCCAAGAAATTGAATTTTTCATGAACATCGCCATATTTTAGGGTACCATACCACCTTAAGCTGGGCTCATCCGCCCTGTGATAGCTGTTGTTTTTCGTCCTAATGAATAGCCTGCGAGCACGCTCTTCGCGTGGAAAGAATGAAGGAGAGGAAAGGGGAATAAGAGGCTGCCATCATAGTAAATAGCTGCCATCGACCGCTTTGAATTTTGAATCGGTGCGCCCACATTTGGACGCAAAATGCTGATTGACTGAGATTGATTCGTTGGCATGATGACGTTACCTAACTGTGATCGGCTTTTGTTTAGGAAACCAAAATGATGGCCCGGAGAGATGAAGTTCAGAGCCGTGTGTGACAAAATTTCAGAGTGGGTCTTCAGAACATTTTTTCATGATTGAGATGCCCTAGACACACAACTTAAGATACATACAAACCCGATTAATGTTTTCTGTCAAGGCCTTAACATTTATATTTGATATATCAATAAATGTTGAATATTTAACAATTTTTTGCCTCAGCCTCAGTTAACCTTGGTGAATATTCACCAAGACAAAGTAGAGGTGAATATTCACTAATGCTCACTGGGCCTGAAGCGAATAATTTTTGTAGTATGATTTTCAGAGGTGAATATCAAGGAGCACAAAATAACGGACTAAATCATAAAAACACAGACGCAATGCATGGTTCCTTTGCAGACAAATATACAGCCGTAGTTTTAATAAGCTTGCATTAATTGGGTGCCCATTCTCTTCCTCAAGTGCAATAGCAATCGCAGCCACACTCGTGTCAGTAACTTTTACCGAGTTATAAAGCCTCAATCTTGTAAAATGGGGTTTCCTTGAAAAACGTAATAGTCTCCTTTGAAAGAGAGTTTCCGGAATTTTCTAGTCACTATGGTAACTCGATCAGAGTGTACAACTCGTTACTTGGTATAAGTTCTACGTAATATCGACTGGCTCCAATAACCGAACATGTCCTGATGTCTTAGGCAAATGCTCCTGAAATGTTCATGTTATGTCCTAAAGTGTTCATGGTATGTCAGGTTGCCAGCCTTCGACACTGTTCTCTCTTCTTTTACTCAAAAAGACTCTCAAGAGGTCCCGGAAAGTCGTAATTAAACATCTCAAAGCTAGCTCTGTACAACTGACCAAGAATGTCGATCCATTCTACGGGAATCTGCGAGTAATAATTGAGTAAAGAGGAGGCGGTATCGGATTTATTGCTGGCACGAGCATTGAATCTCTTTGCCTCTTCAGGTGATAACCCCGCTGCCTCTTTGAAATCTGCCAAGTCTTGATCGAAAGTTTCGTAATGACCTATAAAGTCATAGTTGATGGCACACATTCCACATATGTTGGCGTAATTATTCCAGTGCCAGTCCATAACACGCGTACTCTTGTTGCTTCCTTTGGTTACTAAATACTCTATGAACTCACGAAAAGTGATGTCATCAAGCTTTTCAAGTGCACTCTTTGAAGCGTTTGGACGGAAGTTCTTCAGGATCTCTCTTCCGTGAAATTCAAGAGTTCTGCGGTCTCCCTGTCTTAGATGAACAAACTTGTCTTTGTAAGCTGACAGAATGCGCTCGAACGGTTCACGAACAAACGTGAACTTGAAATATGTTTCCAACATCTGCTTTTGCTGGTCAGGAGGAAACTGACCCAATTTTATGATCCTTCGACCCTCGTTAAAAGGATACAGCATGCTCCTCCACTGCCTGGAAGCCACTTTAGGTGTTATACAGTACAGTATTTTGAGAGACGGAATCACTTCAATGTGAGAAGGGCGTTTCATGCCAATATTGTGCCCAGTCTTTTGACAATACGTTTTAACCAGCTTTCTACGTTCTTGTTGTCTTAACTCTCTTGGAGTGCTGAAATTAAATGAGTCCTATGAATAAGAAAAGAAGTAATAATAATAATAATAAGTAAGTAGTTTGTTAGTCTCAGCTGCAACCAGAATTACAAGAATTGCTCGTCCTAACAAGTAGTTCGAGAACTAATCGAGGCGGGGGAAAGAATTCTTGCTTTAATGTGCCTTCTTCATCCTCCTTTCTTTTCTTTCTATTTTTATTCGAAGAAATAACAGTTATTAAAACCGCTTCATTTCCGTTTTAAGTTGTTTCTTTTAGTGGGTCAAACAAAGCTTGAGGTCTCCCTTAGGAGTTTAATTCCAATTTTCCGACGAGCATTCCAGGCCTGACCTTTTCATATGGACACCCCTCCCCCGGTGAAAGATCAAGCAAGGTATTCTGGCCATGTACAATTAATTTCTAAGCCAAGCATGCACAACATGTCGACGTTATTGATAGGCGGTAAGCCTCTGTTAATTTCGCCATGGCCGGTCCCAAGCCCGGATGAGAAAGAAGGAAGGTTGGGCGTGAGGCTAGCAGCCTAACCCCGTAAAACAGCTCCTTGCTACAGAAACACGTACAAGAATCACTTAAGATACCTCCGCTATTGGGAGAGGAGGACCTTCACAAAGAAGACGGATGACGCCTCGTGGTGAATGGCGGAGGATTCTGGAAGTTACAAGGCCGAACACCCTTTTCGATAGAAGAGCTATCTGGATGGGAACTTCAAATGTCAGATCTATTTATGAAACTGGAAATACTTCCAAGTTGAGGCGGTGGTGAGGGCCCACAACCTAACACTGTTTGGAATCAGTGAGTCTCGATGGACTCAGTCCGGCCGAAGGAAACTGAATTCAAGTGAGTTGCTGCTGTATTCAGGACATGACGATGTGGAAAGCCCGCATACACAAGGTGTACCCCTGATGTTATCAAAAGCAGCACAAAAGGCGCTCATTGGATGGGCAGCGCATAGGCCGAGAATAATCACAGCGTCGTTCCATACCTCGAAGAGGAAAATTAGCATGAATGTAATACAGTGTTACGCTCCGGACAAATGACAGTGAAGATGAAGTTAAGGATCAGTTCTACAACAGACTGCAGTCGGTGATTGATACGTTTTCTGAAAGCGATGTCACCATTTTAATGGCGATTTTAACGCCAAGATAGGAAGCGACAACATTGGATATGAGGAAGTAATGAGGCAGCATGGGCTTGACGTTATGAACGACACTGGGGAAAGACTAGCAGACTTATGTGCTCTTAAAAAGCTGGTCTTAGGTGATTCAGTGTTTCCTCAGAGACGGATTCACAAGGCAACGTGGCTGTCACCAGATCAGTAGACAGAAAACCCGATTGACCACTTTTGCATTGGTAAGAAATTTAGAAGATCACTTCAGGATGTGAGAGTGAAAAGAGGTGCAGATGTTGCCCCAGATCATCATCTAGTTGTTGCAAATCTCAAGCTAAAACTAACGAAGAACTGGACCGGTGCAGTACCTCAACGAAATAAGAATGACATTGAAGGTTTGAAGAAAGTACGGAGGCTCGAGAATTTCAGGGCACAGTCAAGAACAGGTCTCAAATATTGCCGGATTTGATAGAAGACGACGGGACTGTTCATAGTACTTGGAAGGTGGTTAAGTAGTCCTTTGTGTCAGCTTGTAAAGAGGTGTTCGGCTCCAAGAAATACCACCACAAGGATTGGATCTCTGCTGAAACGCTTAGCAAGAGTAGGGTGAGAAAGGAGAAAACGGCAGCTAACAAGAACACCAAGAAGAGCATCAGAGCAGATGAGGGGAGATACATAAATGGACTAGCTGAGGCAGCTGATCCAGCAGCAGGAGTAGAAAATATGAAAGGTAGGTATGACACCACCAAGAAGTTGACAGGGAAATTCAGAAAGAAAGACCAGTAAAGTATAAGGCAGGTAGACAAATTTTGGGGGAGGAACAGCAAAGGTGAAGATGGGTACAACACTTCGAAGAGTTGCTCAACAGACCAGGTCCACAAGACCCACCTGACATCTTGCCAGCAGCCGAAGACATCGATATAGAGCGCGGCACACTGACCAGGGATGAAATAAGGACGGCAATCAGACAACTGAAGCATAGCAACGTAGCTGGACCCGACGGTATCCCTTGTGAGGCACTTAAGGCAGATATAGAGACCACCATGAATATACTATACCCCGTCTTAGAGAAGATCTTGGTAGTGGAAGAAGTTCGACTTGATTGGAAGGAGGGATATCTTATTAAGTTGCCAAAGAAAAGAGATCTTAGTAACTGCACAAGTTACAGAGGGAACACGCTTCTGGATGTTTCAGGGAAAGTATTCAATAGGGCCCTTCTAAATAGAAGGAGGGATGTGGTCGACTCTAAGCTTAGGGAGCAGCAAACTGGTTTTCGCAAGGATAGATCATGCGTGGACCAAATCGCCACACTACGGATCATCATAGAATAGTCCAGTGAGTGGAACTCTCCCCTATACATTAATTGGTTGATTTCGAAAAAGCGTTTGACAGTGTGGATAAAGATACACTTTGGAAGCTTCTCCGGCATTATGGTTCCTCGTATGAGGAGTTGACGTGCAGAGTCATTCATAGAGGGCAGCCCTCTGAAGCACTCAACGTGAGAACAGGGGTCAGAGAAGATTGTTTACTTTCGCCATTCCTGTTTTTGCTTGTAATTGATTCGATTATGAGAACAGCCACGGCACAGGCAACAAATGGAATCCAGAGGAGACCGTGGCTGCAGCTTGATTGTCTGGCACTATTATCCCACACACATCGGCAAACGCAGGAGAAGACCAACGGTGTAAGAGATTCGTCTTACCAAATTGGTCTTAACATAAACAGGGGAAACGCCAAGGTCCTCAAGATTATCACTATGATCACCGAGCCAGTTCGGCTGGATGATGACTTCTTGGAAGAGGTGAATTCTTTCACATATCTGGGTAGTGTAGTCAACATCCAAGGAGGCAAAGAAGCTGATGATTAAGCCAGAATTGGCAAAGCAGGAGCAGCTTTTCTGCAGTTAAAGAATGTCTGGAGCTCCAAAGATCTGACACTTCAGACCAAGATCAGGATCTTTCATAGCAACGTCAAACCTGTCTTACTGCATGACTCGGAGACCTAGAGGACAACCTTAACAACCACAAAGAAGATGCAGACCTTTGTCAACTCACGTCTACGAAGAATCTTACGGATAAGTTGTCCAACCACCATTACCAACAACGACCTGTGTCAAATAACCAACCAAAAGAAAGCCTGTAGATGCTGAGATGATGATGAGACGTTGGAGATTGGTAGGACACACTCTCCGGAAGCCTTCTACCAACGTCACAAAACAAACCTTGTCCTAGAACCCCAAGGGAAAGAGGAAAAAGGGAAGGCTCAAGGACTAATGGAGACGGGACTTGGATTTAGGCATCCAGAGATTGGGGCTGACCTGGAGTCAGATAAAAGGAAAGCCCATGACAGAGATAGCTGAATCGAAGGACTCTTGTAGGTGGACTATACCCCAGGAGGGGTACAAGGCGTAAATTAGTAAGTAAGTAAGCCTCCGTTGCAAAGTTCTCAGTAACACTTTAGTCCATTCGTTAGTACCAGTGTAATGACCATACCTGTATAATCCGAACATTTGAACCCTCTTTTATCGCTCGCTCATCTTGACTTGGCACTAGAATTAACGAAAACAGAGAAAGCATTATTACTTTTGTGGACTGGGTAGCTTGGTCTAGCGGCTAATTAGCTATAAGATGGATGGGGAGGGGTGGGAGCCCGGGAGAATAGGTAGCGGGACGCGGGAGAGGAAAGAGCGGGAGGTGGGGGTTCTAAGAGGGAAAGAATCGGGAGAGAAATGCAAAATGCTAATTTTTGTCATTTATTAAGCGTTAAAATATATTAACCGTCGGACGTTGAAGCTAACTCGGCGAGTGGCTAAACTTAGTGCAAGGCTTTTATTAGCGTTTGCAAAAAATTATCTTCTCCTTTAAAAGTCAGTGATTAGCGATATGATGATATTAGCGATATCTGTTCTGGTATTCCTGGCTTTAGTACAGGTTCATTTTAAACTTGATTTGATCACAGAAGAAAAAATTTGCTCTCATTTTAGTCGTGTACTTGGTAGCGTAGTTGTTCAGCCTAGTGCGCCTGTGGCATATAAACCATGTTTTGCGTGAAACGTAATACGTGTGCGTAGGAATTGTAGATGCCATACCAAAAGAATGGAGATTAATTATCAAAGAATCACATATTCAACATCAGCAACTATATCCTCAACAGCATTTGGATACAGTGTATATTTATATCGACGAAACCAAATCGGATCTGTTAAAAGCCTCTTCAAAACTTTTGTATAAAGGATTTAAAACAAAGAAACAAACTCCTCCAACCGCCAAAAGGAAGTTGAAGGACAAATATCCAGAGGTTATAGAAGACTGGAAAAAAATTTATTCTTTACCATTCACTGTCACACTTGAAACAAAAATTAGAGAGTTCCAATATAAATTATTAAACGATATAATTTTCACAAATGAGAGGTTATTCCGTTTTAAAATGATTGAATCACCAATGTGCACCTTTTGTTTGAAAGAGGTCGAGTCCCTCGAACATTTGCTCTTTTATTGTGATACAACAAAAGACTTCTGGCGGGCTTTTTCTTCTTGGCTTTCAAACCAGAATGTATCTTTGGACACTTTGACATTTGAAAATATATTGTTTGGAGTGTTCAACAACAACGAAGACTTTATTATCCTGAATCACTTGATACTACTAGGAAAGTTTTTTATTTATAAATGTAAATTAAATAAAATTAAACCAACATTAACAATATTTTTAGCAAAGACAAAAACCGTTTATTACATTGAAAAAAAAATAGCTACCAAAAATAACCAACTTTATAAACATTACAAAAAGTGGGAAAAACTAATGCCATCTCTTAATAATAGTTGAGCTTAATTTGTAATTTCTCCTTCTCAGCATGTCACTAACTTACTTTCTTTTTTTTTTTTTTTTTTTTTTTTTTTTTTTTTTTCTGTATTTGGGTAGCTGCACTTTTGTAAACAACGCATTGTATATTCTTTAGGTATAATTAGGCTACGATTAGTAATTATAATTTGTTGTATGTAATCTATTGTAGTTATGACGTATTGTAAGTATTGTAACTAGTGTTATGTCTTGTGTTGTATTGTATGTATTATAACCCAAAATGTTGAAAAAAAATAAAAATTACAAAAAAAAAAAAAAAAAAAAATACGTGTGCGCATTAACAAACGTATTTACCGTCCCTAACTGTACTTACTATAAAAGTTAAAAAGCCGTGAATACTTTGTTCTGATTTTGACATGTTGATTGTGTAGCCAACAATTAAATGGGAAATAACACCGCAAACAAAGCAAACAAATTAACAGTGTCTCTATCAGTCACGAAAGCACACTTGGATGGTTTTTCCTCCCGAAAAATGGCTGTTGCCCCGTAGTTTTATAGTTACTAATTTAACTTGTTCTATTTGTGTAAGCAAACTGGAAATTCGAGCGTCTTTAAATGAAGTGTGGCTCAAATTTGCACTCGAGGACTTGTAGCCTAAGGCTACAAAACAAGACAGCTCTTCTACATTCAACTCGATCCGCTGCTATGTTTGGCGACAAAAAATTCAAAAAATCTTTGCGCGGCCATGTGATACCTTCTATTTCTCTGGTGTAGTATGGATAGGGCCTGTATTTACACGTTTACGTAAAGCTGGCCTAAATTTCTACTTTAAACCAGCGTTACGTAGAGTTATAACGCTTTAAGTTTCATGTATAATGCAAATGCAGCGTTAAGTTATGCAAATCCACTGTTTTCAAGATACTGGCCTGCGATGTTTACGTGATCTTATAACAGTAAGGTGCTCCACTTTTAACCTTAGGGGCACCACAATACTGGACCTTCCAAAAGTACAATCAACAACTTTCGGCTTAAGATCATGGAGATACGCTGCATGGAAATTGTGGAACGCTATACCGGACGAATCTCGAAAGATACAAACGTACACTACTTTTAAAAACAACTTTTAAAAAAACATTAGATCTCACGGAACTCTGAGTGCGAAGTGGATCTACTCTAAATCAATTTTTACTGCTTTTAATGTTCATATTTTCTTATATATTTTACTTGTGACCACATTGTTAATTCTTATATTTTAATATTAGCTAGTTCTTAATCTTAATTTATTTAAATTTATATACCTTCAAAAGGCTCTTATAATTTCTTTTTTCTGTTTTTTTTTTTTTCGTGGCGTACCTATAAACTAGCTTTTTATCTAAGCGTACCGACCACGTTAAATGTATTGATTTTTTGATTGAAATCAGAGCAACATAGCAGCTTCACGCTGAGATTACGCCAAATTAAATTTTTTTTTTCTCGTGATGGGTTTCAGTCAGTGTTTTCCCGAAGTCTTGTCATTATCACAGTGCCCTTTCCAAGCTCCGCATCAGAAAAACGTCTATTCCATACTTCTAAAAAATAAACTAAAACCCAACTACGGTTATTAATTAAGACCATTATCACGGTCCAGTTCACATGCGAAGCAAAACATTTACATACCATTACTCTAGACTGACTTAATGCGCCCTCGACCTATATCCAGGATAAAGTGTGTTTTCAAGATCGCGAGACAAAAAAGGCAACAAACTAGCGATTGATCATTGATAATTTTTCTTTTCCTTTTTAATTACATATACCTCATTAGATGTGTTAGATGTAGAATAACTGTATGGCTTTCTGACAGCATCTTGGCGAGTAGTCGAGATGCAAATCACTTCACTTCACTTAGCTTCTTTGTGCCTCGTGGCACATAAGGCCTCCACAGAAAGCCTCCAATTTTCTCTGTTGGCTGCAGCAGCTCTTGCCTCATCCCATGTACGCCATCCTGCGCTGTTCCTCTCTCTCTCAACTGTTCTTGCCTTGCCCTTATACTTCCCTGTTCTTTGGGTTGTTGTTTTCTTAGTCTTAGCTTCACTTTCGTGCATACAAGATGGTGATCGCTTCCGATGTCTGCTGATCTATAGACTCTGGTGTCAATTACTGAGTTACGAAACTTCTTGTTTATCAGCACATGGTCTATTTGATTTCTCGTTTTTCCATCCGGCGATACCCAGGTGGCTTTGTGAATATCTCTATGTGGAAACCACGTTCCTGTTATTATCAAATCATTCATATCACAAAATTCGCAAAGTCTTTCTCCATTGTCGTTCATTCTCCCAATTCCTTGTCTACCCATGATTCTCTCATAACCTCGGTTGTCTTCACCGACCTTTGCGTTCATATCACCTGTGATTACCAGCATATCATGTTCTTTTTTGTTATTCAACACATCCTGTAGTCTCTCGTAGAATTCGTCCTTTACAGACTCTTCTGCATCCTCTGTTGGTGCATATACATGTACAATCGTCATCTTAACATGCTTGGAATAGAACCTGGCTGTAATTATCCTTTCGCTTATTGGTGTCCAATCTATGAGTGACCTTGCTGCGAATCTGGTCATCAGTATTCCTACTCCGCCTCTGTGGTTGTCATCTTCTCTGCCAGAGTATATGATAGTGTCTCCCCCCTCCAGTACTGCTTTTCCTTGTCCTGTCCAATGTGTCTCACTAATTCCCATGATTTCAATACCTCTCTTCTTCATCTCTCTTGATGTCTGTGCTATGTTTCCACTCTGGTATAGCGTTCTCACGTTCCAGTTCCTATCTTCACGACGTTCTTTATTTAACAATAATTTTATCTTCCAAATATTTTCTCAGTTCTCGAAAGTTTGACTTCGAGCAGTTTTTTGTAGCTCTCAAACGGTTAGAAGGAGCGTGAGGACCACAGGAAATAAAACTTATAAACCTGTATCCTAGAGTACAAATTTCGTGACATACATGATTTGTATTTGTTTCTCGTGATATTTGCAATCAGTTGGGTGTTAAGTTGGGCAATGCAGCAATGTGGTTAGCAATCTGTGAGAACGTAGAAGCTAAAGACATATGGGAATAGAGAACACAAGATCGGAGTGTGCTCTTTTAGTTCTGATTTGGAAAATTCCAACATGGTTTACATTGCGTGATTAGAAGACAAACCCCTTACCTGTGTTGAGATTCATCTTCATTTGCTTTTCATACAGTCCGACGATTAGCAATATTCCAGTAGTTAAAACAGCCAAAAGAAAAAATAGTTTCTTCGCTGTCATCGCTACCAACAACAATTCGATCTGGCCAGAATTAAATAATTTTAGGGAGCTTAAGCAACCAAGACGACGACCGGAGGACGACGAGCTGAAGTAACGTGAACGTCACTGCGCAAGCGCGAACCAAGAATTCTGTGGTGCGACTTTGAGATTTTCAAGTGCGCTTGGGCCAAGTGCTTACTTGAAACTAGCATAGCTTCTAATGTGAAGTCAAGTATTTTTAACTCCTGCCGTGCGTAAATTATTATAAACTAGACGCTTTGCTGCGTGTACCCAGGCAGTCGTTATACTGAGAAGCACTAGCTATATTGCAATTGAGCTAAATGTTCTACATTTGAAGTTGTACGAAATTCAATTGAATCGATGTGCTTAAGCTCTTCTGCTTTTGATTGCATTTCTTGTCATCGATTAATAGCTTATTACACGTTTGCAGGTCTTTAGGGCGTGAAAAGAGTCAAGGTCTTTCTATCAGCCTATAAACGTTTCAGTCTATTTTCCTCAGCCTTTGACGTTGTTATTTACGTTTCTCAAGCAAGCGAGACATTTTAAATTTCCGAGTTATGGCGGTGCGTGACATAGACCTACGAACGCGTTTGTCGAAAAACATATACTTATGTCGTGATTTTTAGCCCAATCAGCAGTTAAAGTACTAGGAAAAGAGCTTATGTAAATGTTTGTTTGTTCAGTACAGATAATCAGTCGCCTAGATAGCCAAAGTAAGCTCCAGATGATTACACTATTTTCCGGCCGCAATGTTGGCGTACCGCGGAGGTACTGGTCTCTGTAAATTTGTGCAAAATATTTCGACGAATATCTGAGCTTGGGAAAACGCACAGACTTAAAAATTAGCGAAGTGTCATCTTTATTAATCTCCTATAAGATCACAATTTCTTGATTTAATCCACTAAATGGTTGTCGAATAAATTTTTTATTGCGTCAGGATTGCGTGACAGTGCAAGCCAAGAATTGTTTTGCTGGGGTCAACATACATGTACATTAGTTTCTTTCAGCTTAAATGTACAATAATTCGCTACATGGGTTTCACTCTTGTAAAGACACATAACTCTGTTACAAGAAAATAACGAGAGAATATCGTTTAGTTCGAGATTTTATCTTTATTATACTTTACGAAGTTTCTCAGAGCGTTTTACTCGAACAGATACATTCGTAAACAAATCCTCTAACCTTTCTGCTCTTGTTGCTCAGACGTTCTTGAGATCTTGCTGGGATTCTACTTGGTTCACGATCATACGATGACGCTTTTGAAGATGCTTTTTATCAAGCTGAAGAGTTGATAGCCTCGGTTGATGGCTCCTTTGGTATAACACGATTCTTGATAAATTCACCCAAAATGTTCGCTCGTAACTTGATCTCTCGTAAATCTTGCAGACCGACCCGTTGCGAAAACGCTTAAAAAGTCCTTTAGTGTTGGTCTACTACGAACGGTGTGTTCGTTTGTATGTGATTTCATCGCCCTAGAAATCAAGGAATCCGTGCTAACTTTTCACGACGGCAACTTCTGTAAAATTCCATGTGCTGTACGCATGCAGGGGTGACGTATGCGCGTTAGAGACCAGACGGCGATTTGTGACTGAACGAGGAAAAAAAAAAAAGAAAAGAAAACGGAGCCGAAATTTAAACCCAGGCCTCACTGCCTGGGTAATAAAGATTAAGCTTAATAATTCCTTGAAGACTGCTGAAGTTCAAGAATTGAATAACCTACTCTCGAACTTTCGACATATAGGTGGAAATTTCTCCGCAAAATTAGATACCGTAATGCAGAAAAATGGCTGAGACATTAAAATTCTAGCACTCTACAATCTGAAATCTTTTCTGTTTACACTTTGGCAGAAATCCGCTTTGTTTGGAATAATGACCACGACATAGCTATGTGTCGGGAAGTCCTCGTAGAAGAACCGTACTCTTTTAAAATGAGAAGTACCGAAAGAGGCCATGCATGGGAAACAATAGCAGAGAATTTAAACGCAATGCCATCCCTAAAGTTTAAAGTTATAGCAAGGTCTGTGCGTGACCGGTATAACTTACTAACTAAGAGAATGCAAGCTAAATTGAAGATGGAGGAGAAAAGTACCGGTATTGATGTGGAAACTTCGGAGCTTGATGTCCTTCTAGAGAAAATTCTAGAAAAGGAGAAAGCGTCCAAGGAGAAGATGGAGAGCGTCGATGGAACTAAGCGTAAGATAATTGAGAATGCATTGACGGCAGCCGAGGATATGCGTAAGCAAGCGTTGGAACGTATGGAGCAAACTGCTAAAGAGAGAAAGGAGGTAATCCCTTAGAAGCTCCAAGAAAGAAAAGTCGCAGGAGCACAGCGGATGCTGTTGAGTATTTAAAGGAAAGGCGGGCTGCTAAAGAGATTGCTATGAAGGAGCAATAACTGGAACTGAGGAAGAAATAACAGAAGAACATGATGGAGAGGGAGAACGAAAAGAACCAATATCAAGAAAATTTGATCTCCACTATGCTCCAAGAACAACAACAACAACAGCAGCAACAGATGATGATGGCCATGATAAATCAACAACAGCAACAGTCGTAGGCATTGTTAACTTTTATGGAAAAATTTGTCTTCAAAATAATTTTTCCAGTTGAGTTTAGTGTTGAACGCCTCGTCAGAAAACGCGGTTTTTATTTTAGTATATTCAATACATTTATTAAATATATTTTATACGGATTACAAAATAAACTTTTCGTTGATTTAACTAGGAGAAATACTCTTCCATTGTTGGTGGATCATGATCAAGATAAAAAAAAGTAGATGTGTTGCTGCCATTAAAGGACCACACTCAACCAAAATGCATTGCGGGCGAGCACTGTACCGGCGCCATTTTCTGTAATACAGATAAGACGTATTTCCCGATTGTGTTCGATCATCGGACTGTATCATTGCAATCCGCAGAGACAGGCTGCTGTAGATGCCTCCTTGATGTTCTTTTAGAATTTATAGTTTGTATTCTGCGTATATTTGGTAGTTTTCCTTCGCCATTTACGAACATGAAGCGTTCAAACAGAGGACGTCCGCCGCGTAAGGAAAGTCGCCATATTGTATGGCTTACAACTTCTACGCTAAAGTTGTGGAACGAGCGTAAAAGAAATCTAGGATTCAAGGATAAATCCAATAGTGAATTCGCAGAGGCCTTGCTTCATGGTATTGCGCTAGGGGAAGGAAAAAAAGCAACAAGTCGATCGGAATCCAGTAGCCATAATAATCGAAACACGGGTCAAGGAAGGAAACGTGGAACGAATGTGGTCAATGTTAGCCCGGTTCCGTGTAAGTGGAATTATTTTGTTTACGATGTTGTTTGTTGTTGGACGCATTGAAAGCTGCATGTACATACAATACATATAGGCTTAAGTTATTACTAAATACTGTTAGCGTTGGGTAGCATAATATTCGCTATTGATTCATTCTTCATCAGGTAAGAGACCTTTATTTGAGTCAACTCCTCTGCCAAAGACACGTTCACAAGCAAGGCACACTCTTGCTGAAAGGTATGTTAGTGTTTTAAAATGTTTATTATTTACATATATTAGATATCTATTTGCCATAAGTTTATTTTTTTTTCCTTTCAGTTTGTACAGTTTTTGTGTGATGGTTTACTTTTGCACTTCATTCTGCCTTTTATGAGAGTTTCCGGTGGTCATAAGAAAATGTAATAATTTTTCTGCCTGATCCTATTTTTTTCAAGTCTAAAACAAGCATGCAATATTTGCCCTTTATCGTAGTAAGAATAATAGTTATTAAGTAGTTCTCCATCTTCATATTTTATTAGTACTATTGAGGTTAATGTCACTGGCTCCACCGTAGCTAGTCCTCAAGTGAATGACTCAAGGCAAACCTCCATGTGGAACCTTTCCACCTCCTGGGAAAAGGCAGCAACCATAAATCCTTCGTTTGCTTCGCTGAAGGGAAATCCTTTCAAGGACAGCCCTCTCTCAGAATCTGAGCACTCTGAAACTACATGTAGTATTGATGATGAAAGGTGTGTACTCATACATATTTGTCAATAATATTATTGTCTCATTTGTTTACAACATCTACAGTATATGAATTGAATACATGCAGGTGAGCCCACTGTTTGTGCATGCCAATTTTGACAAAAGCTTAGAAAGGCAAGTCACAGAATGGTGCACAAAGGAAGTAGGCTTGACCTTGTAAGGTGTATGAAGCACTAGTGCAAGGTTGTCAGCAAGATCTCTGTATAACCTTGCACTTAATTATAAAGCTGCAGACAGTTTTGAGGCCCACATTCTATTCATGACTATGCAAAGGATAGTACAAAATCTTACAAGGTTGTCTCTTTATTTGTGACTTCTGGAAAATACCTCATGCTACTTTTCCTTAAGTAACTTCATGGGCCTTTTACAGTATTCTGTTGTCATGATTCTTCTATTGATTTTAGTGAAATAATTTGTGAGTTTTTCTGTCATTTTCATCAGTTCATGTGAAAGTGGCCTATCTGAAGACGAGATGGATGATGACTACATCAGAGAGGACCCTTCACTTGTGTCATTCAGCCAATCTTTGTAAGTACAGCATATGGTACATTCATTGACCAAAGCTGGGATGTAAACAAGCTTCATTTTGTAGCTAAGTACATGTATTCTACATCTTTGAAAAGGGGAAGTGATGCATTTGACATTTGGCCCTAATAATTTATCACAAGTTGTAATTGATTATTGAACAATTATTGATTGAAGTTTGCATTCTTGTCTAGAACAATGCATGTAAAATTATGCATGGAGTACAGATTTGACATGTGGCTGCTATTGCAATGTTGGCTAATCTGCTAAAGCAATGAAATGTTTAGAATAGTGTCAAATATGAACTAGTCAGCAGTGATATAATTTTTTCTATTTTCAGCTCAGAGAAAGACCAAAGCACTGACCTAAGTGTGACTTTGAGTGCAATTTTTAGCAGTTACTCGGACAGTGAGGAGGAGGAGGAGGAGGAGGAGGAGAAAGAGGAGGATCCAAATAGTCATTCCATCAACTTAGAGACACACTCTACATGCAGTGATAAAGACCTCTGTCTCAACCATGGTGAAGCTGAAGCAAAAGCAAATGGATCTGTAGTAGCTACAGCTGTTGAACCTGAAATAATACTTCAACAGCAGAGTATTCAATCATCTAGCTCCAACCCTGTTACAGCCACAGCTGGTGAACCTGAAGTACAGCCTCAGCAGCAGATTGTTGAATCTTGTACCTCCACTCATGGTATTCCAGATGCTGCTGTTACAACTGATGAAAACACTCCTCAGAATAATATGGAAATGCTTCAGAAAAAAGTAGAGGATGTTATGAAAGAGGTGTGCAACATGGACAGTGATCTTGATGAATTTTTGTCACATTTTCATAAGGAGAGAATTATTTCTGAGGTGCAGGCGATTCTCAATTTATTTGAGAGAAACTGTCAAATTAATGGTTGTGTTGGACAGTGTTCTGTGGTCAATACAAAATCTGAAGGGGGTGTATTGATTGTTAGCTGGAAATGTACTGAGGGACATAATGGGATGTGGGAGTCTTCTGCTGTGCTTGGTGTTAAAAGAGGCCAAAAGGTCTATGCAGCTACAGTTCTTCTTGCTGCCTCAATTGTTGTGTCAGGGAACAACTTTGATAAGCTAAGCATGCTTATGAAGTTTTTGAATGTGAGTTTTTTGTCAGAAAGTACATTTTCTCGCATTCAGACAACATGTGTGACCCCAGTTGTAAAGGAACTCTGGGAAGCAATGAAAGAGGTGTGGGAGGTCCTTAAAGGTGAAGAGTTGGCTTTGGCAGGTGATGGGAGAAATGATTCACCAGGGCACAGTGCTAAGTATTGTGTTTATACTATAATAGAGCACTACTTGCATCTGATTGTGGACATAGAGGTGGTTGACAAGAGAGAAACTGGAGGTTCCTCAGCCACTATGGAGAAGCTGGCATTGAAGCGTTTGATTGAGAGAGCAATGACAGATCTGAAGATAGTAGATTTGGTGACTGATGCCTCCAGCATGATCATTGCCCTTATAAGAACCCTCAAAGGTACATGTGAGTCCATCCTAAATTTTTTTTAGTCCACATTAGTAATACTCCAAAATTTTTTTCAGTCCACTTTAGTAATACTGGAGTGAATAGATTTCTTTCATGATAAACTTCAATAGCACATTAATGACAGTAAGCTGATTCTCCTTGTAGTATAGCTTTTAAGTGAAATTTGCAAAGAAACCTATTCTAGTGGAAAAAGTGAAATAACATCCCAATATGGTTTGTAAGACTTATTTTCATTGAATGGTTTTTTGTTTCTGTGTTGTTTTCAGAGCAAAATCCAAGCCATCTTGAGGATCTATTCCACTCTTTGGACATGTGGCACAAGTCATGTAAATTGACTGCCAAACTGAGTGCTGTGAGTACTGCACACTTATGATACAATAGTAAATGAAGCTGATAACAACTTATAATGGCCTTCCCTTAATAGTTATATATGTATATGTATTTATATCATGCCATAGAAAATATAGCCAATCATATCACATTGACTCAAATATGGTATGCTACTTATTATGTTGAATTCTTATTGTAGGCTGCTAAAGTACGAGGGTGCGATGATATAAGTCAGTGGATTGAACCCATTAGGAACCACTTTTGGCACTGTGCAGAGCAGTGTGATGGCAGTGAAGAAACCCTCAGGGTAAGTGTCGAGTATATTCAATGTCTCCCTGAATGTACTTATTAGAGAAAACATTGACATACTTCCATCCAAGCAAAAGATTGTACTTTTCCTTGTACAGGAAATGGTAGCATTTATATCCAGGTATAGATTGGTACAAATCTTAATGGTTAAGACTTTGATTTGGATGTTTAAAAGTTTAAACCAAAGACAAATTTAAACTACAACATGCACATGTACATGTGAACAAGTGGGTAAACTGTGACTGTTTTTTTAAATAGTTTTTTAGCTGTATGCTGTTTGGTTTTGTTTAGGACATGTGGCTCGGTGTCATACATCATGTGTGTGGGGAGCATGAGTGGGTTGAAGGAGAATGTTCACATGGTCCCCTTGTTTCAACTGAAGAGGGGAAGACCTTCCTTGAAATGGACTCTAAGTCACACAAGGCTGTACGTGACATTGTTATGGATCGTGCTTGGCTCAAAACATTGGCATTTCATGTGAAATTTAGGTAAGTAAAGAAATTTTAATTAAAAAATTAACAATTCTTGGCATTTCTGTGACTCAAACTCAAATCAGTGTAAAGATTGATTTACACTAGTGCATAAATTATTAGCACGAACAAAAAGTTTTTGTTGGCACTAACAATTCATTCACTAGTGTGTGCATTGAACTGACAACAAGGACACAAAAGTACATTGTATTTATCCCAAGCAAGACTTTAGATTCTAAACAAACTTGTTAGTAACAGTAACTTTTGTACTTATTGTTCTACTCATTGTTTGCGTAGGCATACCAGTAAACTCGAAAGTTTCAATTCCATGATGCTGAAGTATGCTTCGAAGAGGATAGCATTTAGGTAAGCTGGCTCATTTAAAATATACATGTACGTGTACATTTGTCCGAACTACTAATGTTTTCCTTCAATAGGGTTGGCATCTGTCATGGCGAAATTGGTGAATTTGTTTTAACATTTATTCTTTCCTGGGTAGTGGAAAGTGTGGTAAATAACCAGCAAATGTTGTGTTCTGGAGTGTGAACCCTGTGCCAGCAAAAGAGTCAAAACCTACAAGAGTAGAAGTCACAGATCATAGTAACTTATTTTTGAATATGTTATTGAAGATCAGTTCCAACATTCCTTGTACCCCATGTTTATGTATCATAGAGAGAACTTATAGCAATGATTGTGATTAATCTTTTCACATTTCTCATCATTGAATTTTATTGCTCTTTCACATTGCAGCTATGATGTTTTTATGACAAGGATTCTTCTGGCAGCATTGGATCACAATGTTCATTTATTCCGAACTGATTTGGAAGACTCCAAGGGCCAGGTCCGGTACAAAAAAACCTACAGTAAGAGGTCCAAGAATTGGAGGGTGGAGCCAGTAAAAGAACCCAAGAAGTACCCACACTGGGCAGTGATGGCAGCTAAAATCCTTAAGAAGAGGGCTTCTGACACTGAAACAATTGTCAGACATAAAACATTTCTGCCAAATCACCCAAAGAGACTGGCAGCCACTATTGCTATGAAAGAGGCCCCTAGCACAGCAGAATTAGTTCAGGCTAGACTTTCCCGTTTCAGTAAAAGAGGTATCAAGGATTCTTCAAAGTGAAATTTTCTTTGCTTCAAAATGACTTTGTTCAGTGCGGGGAAACCGCCAAAAAAATGCAGGAATAAAATTAATCCTAATATTGTTGTACACATCTTGATTTTAATCAATGAAGCTCTCACTTACTATTGAATTTGACACCAGACTTTAATTAATAAAATCAGTCAATAGAAATTGAGAGTAAGTAATCTAACAATCTTTCTTATTGTTACAACTCCTGAGTATAAGGGCTTTAGAAGAACTATTGCTGTTCAGTGTCTTCTGAATCCCATATATTCCCCATCAGGAGCAGGATATGTTTGTCTCACTAGTCTAACAACACAAGATGGGCAAACTCTCCGATTGCCTTTGCCCAACTTTCCATATTCCAAAGGATGTATTGCCTGTATGCAGCCTTGCGATAGCTGTTCATTTCAAAGTCAGCATTTTCTGCTCTTATGTCACACCGTGCCCTGATAGCTATATTGAGAACTTCCCTGTCCAAAACAACATTCCTGAACATCTCGTATGAGGTTACACATGACCTCTTACCACAGCATTTGTTCTCTTCTTCGCTGGCCATATCAACACAGACATTGCAGACACACCAGTCTGGAGAGCCATCTTCACCCATTGGTCTGTCAGGTTCGGGGTCCTCGCTATTCACCAGCTGCCTTGCATATTCAAGACTTCCTCTCCCCGTGCATAACACTTCAAGCAGAAGTCTGTTGCGTTGATCGACGGTCAGTGATTCAATGAAAACCTGATAAGTAAAAAAAGTACTTTAGACCTGACAAATGCATCTCTGGTGTGAAGTCCAAAGCAGATAATTTATGTGGTCAGGGGTTTGTATGCTGCGATAGTTTAGGCTTGTGCTACGAATTCATTTTTGTTTTGCTTTTATTGTATTGAAAGATTTTTGAGCAACTGGTGCTCGAACAGAAATAAAATGAAATGAAGGTGGTATTTATAGTAAGGGAATTATAACTTGAGGATAAAAGTTTTCGTTCAACAAGGAAAGACCTCAAGGAAATTACAAACGACAGCAAGAAGATAAAATATTACAACGGGGATTGACTTTTAAGACGCGATACGAAATGTTTCCGGCATAAAAACGTAAATTAGAAGAGGTGCATTAAAAACTATTAAACTTGACTATGAAACTGGTGCAAGAGCAGTAGGAATAAAAGTACAATATTAGGATTTTCATCACAACTTTGACAACACTAGCTACACCAGTACACTGGAATTATGGCACACGTTTTACCTGGATACTTTCTCTTTCGCGTTCAAGGGATAACTGGTGCCTTTCGAATGCATTGCTAGGGCGTTGAGTTGTTGCAGTATTGCCTGGAGAATTCGCAGCAGGCACAGATTCTTTATTGTTTCTGCACGGCTTTGCAGAACTGCCACATACACATGTCGCCGCGCACCTCAAACCAGCATCACGACAAACACATCCACGGAATTTCCCACTTTTCCTGCTACAAGTGTTTTTGCACTGGCAAGTCTGTTCAAAATCATTAGAAAAATTATGAGTGTTACATACCCATTTAGAAATATTGCCAAAATCGATGGAACTCACCACTCGTGAACCTTCTCGAGAAGTTCCCGGTAGCCCGGTGCTTCGATGCGAAACCGCAATACGACCTACTGGAGACCCGTAACAGTTTATCAATCCTTCACCAATGTTACTATCCTCGCTATCATTAGTCACATTAACGGAAGTTCCTTCGCTTTCGTCCATCTTCTAGATTTCTCTCACTTCACGCACGTGTGTATGACAAGTCGACATGTGAGAAATGTCCGCGAATTCCCGGATAATAACAATCACAAAGGCGCGCAAAGCACACTGGTTGCGTGTGGTCCTTTAAGACAAGTTAGGGCATTTTGGAGAAGAGCAGAAACAATATACATTTAGGCGATGCTACTAAGTCCAAGTTTTATATTTTTGTTGAAGTCCAAAACTTGAAATAATTTACTATTTCCCCAAATCGCCATTCCAGAGAAGACCTTACAGTACTTATTGTTGTATTGTAAGCCTTCATTTCGTCGGTCAAAACTCCAAATCTAAAAAGGGCACCCTTAGCGGATAGACGGGATCGCCGTAAAGGCACATTGGCCGATCACCATGGAGAAAAGCGTGCCTGTAAGGATTGACGGATCACGTTTTCTGCCTGAAACAAGCAGATGAGAAAAAAAAAGTCAATAACGGGACCAAATTAATTTCACAGGAATTTGAAAACAGACACATAACGTTTCTAATTTATGTAAAAAAAAAAAAAAAAAAAAAAAAATACAGCTACATGGCTTTACTTCTCAGCTACCGGACCGTACATGTTTCCAATTAAACCATTTGGTAAAACAACGGACTGGAACTTTTTAGGCATGGACCTGCTTGTGTCCATTGTACAGAGATGGAATCCGCAGATTCTCTCCTGGTCGTGCGATTGGCCGTACGGTCCCATCGATAATAAATCTAAAACAGTTGTCTACAGGTGAACCGCTCGACGTGATGGCTGCCACGTACATCTCAAGATGATCGGGACTCAAGATGTCAAGACTCCACTGGGTAAGCCGTCGACCATGGATAGCATATTTGTGGTCAATCAAGATATTCGTAACCGTGCTCAATACAGGGACTGGCTTCGCAAATCGCTGAATCTGCAAGGATATGATAACCGCCTAAGCAACATACATAGCCCCTCTATTCCACCACAAATCGATCTTTGGTCGTATCGTATGGTTTATGGAATTTCCCAAAACTTCTGTCAGCGAGAGAATGTCCCCCTTCCTGAATCTACATGTAAACTCCGCGAGACTCTCAGACTCAGCCATCTCATCTAGGTTGAATTTGGCGTAAGCTTCGTGAGGGAAGTCCGGATTTCTTGGCTCGAACAGGTAGGTAGGTAGGTAGGTAAAACTTTATTTATGCAGGGTGGCCCATTCAGCACAGTGGCTGGTATCCAGAGGGGCCCTGCTAAATAAAATTTCTAAAAATATAAAATGTCTAATAGTTTAAAATAATTATAAAAATAGAGTTAAAAAAAAACTAATGTCTAGTAGTTGAAATAGTTATATAAAAAGAGTTTAAAAAATTGAAACGAGTTACAAGCATGAACTGTTAGGGAAAAAAAATAGATATCATAAATAAAAATAGATATCATAAAAGGTCGTATGGTATCAAGAATTCCGCATCTTCAATGAAATTTGATCCATGACTAAGAAGAAGAAGATTTTAGACGTCTCTAAACGATGTCATTTCTTAAACTGACGAAGCGAGAATAAACAAGATTTCAGACGTCGTCGTCCTTGAGCAACATCGCTGCTTAAGTTTCATTTTTCCCGCCAAAAACGACGTCCTCGTCGAGATCATGAGAATTTCAACAACGACAACAAAAACAACTAGCTTTTTGAAGGTAAATTGACCAACATGACACGAGCGTGGGGCAAAGAAAAAATCTGAGTCCCCGAAAGGAATCGAACCCATGACGTCACCATTCACATTTCATTACCGAGCTTAAAATTCATCATCTTTATTCACTTAACAACTACGTTTATTTCCATGACCATAAATACAAAGAGAGCTGCAAACGCTTTTGTAAACTAAAGCTAAAACGATGATTTCCGTGAACATGTAGTAAGGCTATGCAGAAACATATCACCTAGAACTAGGTGATATGCTTCTGGGCTATGATATAGCAATTAAGTTACATCGGTTTGATTTGAACGTAGAATATCGTGTTGATCAAAGCAGGATGGAATGAACTTTGCTCATAGACCACTCAGCAGTTGTCTGCTCAGTGACCTGGCTTTTGAATGGCAGCGAGGTTGTTTAGATACAGACCTCACTGCTCTTGTTGTGTAAATCAAGTAGTTCTAATGCGAGGTCTTAACATTTATATTTTATATATCACCAAGTGTACCATGTTGATTATCAATTTTTACATTCATCAGTACTTACAATCATGCAGAGTACGTAAGCCAAACCTATTATCATTTCTCTTATCTACAACTGGCAATTTAACAGTAGTTTGACCTACACATCGCCTTTTAAAAACTTTATCACCGCTTAAACCTGTGAAAATACCTAGAAATCAACAGCAGTAGCCACTGATTGCAACCACACTCGTGACAGTAATTCTTTGCCGTATTATAAAGCTTCAGTCTTACAAAATGGGATTTCTTTGAAAAAAGAATATAGTCTCCTTTTAATAGGGAATTTCCCAGGTTTTCTTGTCGCCTCAGACATATGGCAACTCGATCAGAGCGTACAACTCGCAACTTCGTATGAATTCTACGCAACATCGACTGGCTCCAATCTCCGAGCCTATCCTAATCCAGTCTTAATCTCTTAGGGAAAAGTTCCTAACATATTCATGTTACGTTGTAAAGTGTACATAGTTTGTTACGTAACCAGCCTTTCTCACTGTTCCCTCTTCTTTGACTCAAAAAGACTCCTAAGAGGTCCCGGAAAGTCGTAATTAAACATCTCAAAGTTGGCTCTGAACAATCGACCAAAGATGTCGATCCATTCCATGGGAATCTGCGAGTAATAATTGAGTAAAGAGGAGGCGGTATCGGATTTATTGCTGGCGCGAGCATCGAATCTCTCTGCCTCTTCAGGCGATAACTCTGCTGCCTCTTTGAAATCTGCCAAGTCTTGATCAAAAGTTTCGTAATGACCTATAAAGTCATAGTTGATAGCACACATTCCACATATGTTGACGTAATTGTCCCAGTGCCAGTCCATAACTGGGGTGGTCTCGTTGCTTCCTTTGGTTACTAAATATTGAATAAATTCACGAAAAGTGATGTCATCGAGCTTTTCAAGTGCTCTACGGGAAGCGTTTGGACGGACGTTTTCTAGAATTGCTGTGCCGTGACGTTTAAGTTTGTGTTTGGGAAATCTTGGATAAACAAACTTGTCTTTGTACGCTGACAGAATGCGCTCGAACGGCTCACGGACAAACGTGAACTTGAAAAATGTTTCCAACATCAGCTTTTGCTGGGCAGGAGGAAACTCACCCAATTTTATCTTCTTTCCACTCCTGTTGAAAGGATACAGCATTCCTCTCCACTGCCTGGAAGCAACTTTAGGCATGATGCAGTACAATATTTTTAGACTTGGAATAGCTACTATGTGAAAAAGGTTTGGCAGGGCATTGTTCCCAGTCTTTCGACAAAACGTTTCGGCCAGTTTTCTGCGTTCTTGTTGTCTAAACGCCCTCGGAGTGCTGAAACTATATGATTCCTATGAATGAGAAAAAGAATAAGTAGTTTTTTTTTCAGTCATAACAATCAACAGATTTTTTTAATGAGTGACATTTGTCAGCTTGTAACAAACTAGGAACACTGGGCGAAAGTAAAAGTGTCGTAGAGTAATCAAGCCGGAATACATAATTTACACCGCACCTGGAATATACAAATCAATAGCCAGGCCGGAAAAAAGATCTGATTCTAATAGGAAATTCAAGGTAGATTTCGAGTCGGGCGTTCTTGAATACCTCAGAATATTATGGTATACGCGGCTTTTGCTGATCCATTTAGGGTTTTGCGCAGTATGCGCTAAGAATGCACATATTAGCTTTGTGTTTAACCAATTTTCTAAATCAGCTGGTATAACAGTCAGGTCTACAATCTAATTATCTTTCAATACTTACGCTAAACTTAATTTGTTCTACCCGTTAATAATTCAAATCAACTCAATCCAAGTATCAAAATTTCTGTTTTATTGTCATAATTAATTGTTGCCCCCCGATGTTTGTCAAATTGCTTGTAGCAGAGATGGAAGTTCACAATAAGTACATTTAACCTCTTTCTCAAAGCGAGTCTTGTTGCCCTTCCTGTCATATGATAATGAGATTTCATTCACATGCGAATTAAACTTATTTTAATATGAATGGTTGTGCACCGGGCCAAGCTTTGATAGAGAACCTTGAGGCAAGTCGAAAATGGGCTATTGTGGCACGAGAATAGCCAGTAGTTATCGATCACTTCCCTGTCGTTTCATAGCACAACACATGTATGTTAACTGAACAAGGTCCACAACCAAATTACCTTGACTCAAAATGAACTGCTGATTCACGTATGCTATACATATTATAACCAGCTCCAACTCAATTCAGGAGATGTGAATGTGGCGATCATGAACTATCATTTAATGACTTCAGTCTGCAATAGACTGTGGTTCAAGTTGGTTTCATAACAGTGATCCAATGCCAATCAAAATTAATTGTATTCCAATTGTAATTTGATTTTTGTATTACTTGCTTAGTTACATATACTACTTGAACTTTCCAAAAGAGATTTAAGTAATTTCAAGAGTTACCCACTCTTAACTAATTATATCACGTAAATGTAAGCAGGCACATGTATTCTATGCAGACCTATATTTTGCCCTTTTTATGGAATTCTTCAACCTTCCGAATAACTTTCAATACTTCTTCTCAATCCACTAATTCCTCTGTTTTATTCGACCTACGTTTTTTTACACCTATCCAATTCATCCATGGGCTGTCTCACAGGAGCCTTAATTTCTTTGTATCATACCTGTGTAGTCGGCTCATTTGAGTCCTCCTTTAGAGCCCGTTCAGCATGACTTTGCACTAAAAGCAACGAAAACACAGGAAGCATTATAAATTTTATGTGGAGGGAGGCCTAGTAATTAGGATCCTGAACTTGTAATCCGGTATTTCCTTGAATGTAATTTTAAAATGATTGCAGAACAAATTCGTTGAATAATTCGCTGCTGCTACAATTTCTCCCACGATAGAATCAGCGCCGATATACAAATCCTCTCTGGGAAGGCGACTCCCATGCGAAAAGGTCAGGGATGCTTGTCTGAAAATTTGGATTAAACCTCTAAACGAGACTAATCTCGGCGTGGCTCCAGCGTTATTGTACCCCCAAAAGATACCATTTTAAACGGACATGACAGCGCTTCGTTATTTTGTCTTCGAGTGCAACCTTAAGAGATATTTTGACAGCCAAAAATTGTGGCGTCGTGTCCTGAACACCCCATAGCTAAGTGAGACCGAAATCCGTAAATTACAACCCAAAGCGAGACGACCAGCGTCCCTGACCTTCCTCACATGAGAGTTCCCCACCCCCTACCCCGGGTACAATTGTTTCAACTCAGCTTCACTTCGGACATTCCAAGGAGTCTCATCCATTCCGTCTTGGACCCATTCACCGCTAGCAAAGTATGCTTGCTGAGTATCAGTCCTCTGACGAGAGTCAGTTTCCTTTCCTTCCTTTTTCCTCCCAAACAAAGACCGTGACGCCGTCCCGGTTTTAGTGAATTGTTGAAGAGAGAGAAAATCAGTTGTAATAGCCAATTGGTCTGCCTCCTGCCGGTTAGGATTAATTTTTAACCATTTACGTTTATTTGAAATATTTGTTTCCTTTGTTTCAGTGGCATGCCTGTAGACTAGCTAAGCTTAATGCTTGTATTACTAAGTGGATGACCGCTATAAATAAGATTTACATTTACATTTTTACATTAGTTAAATTTTGGTTAGCGTTCTATCACGATTCCCGTTACTGGCTACGCTACACACTATCTATTTTGTTGCTGATAGTGAGTATCTTGAGCTCATGGTAACTGTTAAATAGAAATCTCGAGCTCATAAGACACGACACATGAGAACAGGCTTTCAAAAAGTGTACCACACTTTCTCAGTTGGACATTACAGCCTTGCGCATAGGGCAAATGAACATAATAATACCACTTTTGTAATTTTGTAGCGTCAGTGCGCGTATAAGATAATTTTTAACAATGTCACAATAGCCGGGTTTTTTTTTAATAAGAAGGTTTAAGTAATAAACATACGATCACTCAGTGTTTGTTATACGTTCGATCCTGTATTCATTATGTTCACGAAGATGCATATGGCTTTCGCTGATCGCGAGACAACCGAATGAACAAACTAGTTCTTAATAACTCATCATTTTAGTCACATACATGTCATTAGATGCGTTAGCACCTTGACGAGCCCTCGGACCCGGATCGAAAATAAAACATTTAGAGTCATACTTTACTGCTCAGTTCAGTAAGAAAAAAAAATTCTTCCGCGAAAGTTTGACTTCGAGTCGTTTTTGTAGCTCTGGAGAGAAAGGAATGAGAAAGCGGGCATGAAATTAAACCTATTAAACCTATAAACCTGTATATAATTCATTTGTATGATATTTTATTGTGTTTCACTAGTAGCAGGTAAATTCCACACGTAATTCAGTCGCATGACTGCTAGGTGTGTATTTTTTAGTAAAAGATTTGTCTATCTATCTAAGCATTCCCAGCCTTCGAATTTAGACGTATTAAGCTCCGGCCAAACGATCGCAACATTGTTGGGCGCAACAGTGTTGCGCGCGTTTGACTACGCTGTAGCAACGCGTTGTGACGTGTAGAGTGTTGCTGGCTAAAGTTTGAAAATGGTCAAAGTTGAACCAACAGATCGCAACACGGCGCCATAGGGTGACCAAACTCGCAATGTTGCGATGTATGTTGGTTTCAAAAGTTGCGATCTTTTAGTGTATTCCATTCTCGCGTTCATTACATGCACTCAGTTGGGTATTAAATTGAATTATAAAGTCATGTAGTTCACGATCTGTTTAATGAAACTTAAAAGCTGAGGGCCTGTGGATTATAGTAACCACAAGACCCGGGTGTGCTCTTTAAGTTCTTGTGTGGAAAAATTCTAACACGGGAACACGCTTTACATTGTGAATTATAAGACAAACCTTTACCTGTGTCCAGTTTAATTTGCCCTGGATGGCGCCCTAGACACAACTGGTATCTCGCGTAGATTAACAATATCCCAATAGTCAAAAGAGTGGTCAAAAAAAGAAATTGCTGTATCTTCCCGTTCATCGTTTCAACGATTCAACGTGACCAGATTTAAATATAACGATGATGAACTTAGGCTTCGAGAAAAATGAAAGGACCCCCTGGACAGAATTTTTGTGGAGAGCAAAGCTCGTCATGGTAATATAACAATGGACTGATGATTTGGAGCTAGGCAGTAAGTTCTTGAACACGAGGTACGGTAGGGTTTGGAAGTTTGTGCAACTGTTCAAAGAACACAGGAGTCCCTTGTAAGATGCTCTCGATTTCTTCGTAATATTAGCCTTGAAGTCTGACAAAATAGGTCACTAGCTCTTCGTTTATCTGTGCGGCGGTTTCAAATGGCTCTTTGAAAGGTTAAGTTTTGTGAAAACGTTGGCAACATTTGGAATTATTAATGCAACAGATTCATTTATACAAAATATTACTAGGGTGGTTTGTCTCCGTTGATTCATCTTTGATATTTTAAACTAAATATCCGTTAGACTATGCTGATTTACGCGCGCCAATTTTTCAAAATCAGACTAGTTTTCCACACGCTTTATCTCTGAAACGAAGTCCGTGACCTTAGTAGACGTTCGAAGAAAATATATCGAGTAGAACATTTTCGCGCTAACGTCCTTAAGTCTTTTTTTTTCAGTAATACCTAATGAACAGCTGTTGTTTCCACGGTGTTCATATGTTTCGAGGCCAAGGCGTGACAAACCTTAAGGAAGTTTTACTGTACCTTTCAATAACATGCGGACTCTAAAATTCAAATCTCGACCGACAAATGCGTTTTTCGCTACCGTCAATCAAGTGTTCGGCGGCTCCTCCTAGCTTCCGACTACTGCTGAGCGCGCGGTAATCAAATAGTTGAGCAAAGTTCAGACAGCGAAACAGTGCTCGGCAGTAGTCGGAAGCTGGGAGGAGCCGCCGAACATTTGATTGACGGTAGCGAAAAACGTATTTGTCGATTGAGCTTTGAAATTTAGAGTCCGCATGTTATTGAAAGGCGCAGTAACACTCGTGTCTTCTCTTTACATAAATTTATGGCATACGTGAAATTGAAACATATAGATTGTCACAAAATGTAATTCCGAAGATTGCTACGGACAGTATGGAAGAGGTTTTCGTTTTTCTCCCGCAATGGCCTTGGAGAAATTGTTAGGTACCTAATCTGAATATTGATAAAACCTCACGCGGTTTTGTAGAATAGCTCCATGTGATTGATACTGGGGAGGCAGCCCCGGGGATGCTGTAGGTTTGTTTTGTGCGGCGAATTTGATACCCGATTGTGCTCTTTCATGTTTACACGAACATGTTTTGTAAGAATATTTTAAGAATAAACTAGACGCTAAGATTTCGAATAGAATATAATTTTGTGCGTTGAAAATGTATAAATTCAATGCAAAGATATGTTTTCAAGGAAACTGTGTAAAGTTAGTTCTTTCTCTAAACAGCAAAACTAGTCAAAAACCAACAAAAACAGCATAAGACATATGCTCAATGTTAAAAACATTTCTGCAAGAAGTTATGTGCGTGATATGAAGTTTTAATGCCTGCAGGCTGGCTCCAGTATTCACCAGCCAGACACCAAATACATTCGAAAACAGAAATGCCATACGCTATAATAATAAGAATATTCGCAAGGATATTTTCAGCCTAAAATCGACAGAAAGAATATTCAGCCTCGGCCGGAAAAATAATATTCTCATCAAAAAGAGAGTACTTCATTGGAAGTAACGTCCGTTGTTTTGCGCTTCTAGGTCGCTGTTTTTGTGCAGTTTAGATGAAATCGGAGAGAAAAAATTCTTATAAGCCAGCATATATTTTAAGTTTTGCATTAATGGATATATAATTTGCGGTGGTTCACTTTAAAACGGTGCGTTGTCAATTGTTTTTAGCAAAGAACACCCGCGAAAGGTAACCTCAGCAACTGTTTCGTCTTCTAAAAATGTGTAATAATGGTAGCCCAGTCTTCTAGTCATTAGAAAAAGGGTGTTAGGACGCTCAGGGTGTGAGCTTTTCCTTGGAACCCTGCTTGAAAACTTAGTACTATCACAATGGGGATTACCAATGTGAAAGACGAAGCCTAGGCATTGTCTCCGTGAGAAAAACAAATGGTTTTCGACTTGACTACTCTCCTCTAAGCGTTGTTGCGTACACTTTTTTTATAATAATTTTGTTTTCCCGACAGAGGCTGAATGTATATATTCTTATTTTTCTACCGATTTTAGGCTGAAAATATTCTTGTAAATATTCTATAGCGTTTAGCATTTCTGTTTTCGAATGTCTATAGTGACTAGATGGTGTTAAAGTAATTTGGAGCCAGCCTGCACGTATTGCAGCCTGCTATGACGCACATAACTTCTTGCAGAACTGGTATTTGCTCTCACATGCGAAGATGTTGCTTTTTGGCTAGTTTTGCCGCTTGGAGAAAGGAAGAATTTTATACGGTTTAGTTAAAAACATAAACGATTATGCATTCACAAATTTTCAACACACAAAATTGTATTCTTTTCAACATCTCAGCCTCAGGTTTATTCTTAAAATATTCTTAAAATTTCGTAAATTTTAGCCTCCATATTCTTATAAAATATATTCTTACAAAAAGAAAAGTGTATTTGCGAAATAGGGCTGACAAAAGAACGAATGACAAAAGAAATGAATGAATGATGATAATCTTCTGAATAAGGATGCTTACTTCACTAAGAAAAAGAGATTTACAGAAGGGTCCTTTAAGACTAAAAACGTTTTAAAAATTATAATATACATAATAAAAGTTTCAAAACAATTAGATGTATATCAACAAGGAAACAATGCATTGTGCACATGGAAATCGAAGCCGTCGATTATGATGAAACTTAAGGTCACTCTAAACAGAAAAATACTCTCTAACATCATTTCAGGTTTGAAGGTTTCTAAATAATTTGGTGGTATAGATGTGACTAAAAGGAAGCCGCGGGAATTATTTTTTAAAATTAAAGAAAATTATTGTCGAATATCTACCATTGCTAGGAAACGATTATCATTTCAGTTCACTACAGGTTGGACTGTGGAATCGTTTCCATAATGAAGGTGATCAAGGGTTATGTGCAAGTTCGATAATTACAAGAATGTTTATGGCCATCAGGCCAATTCAGATCTAAAAGCGGCCTTAAGGTGGCCGAACACAGTTTTCGCGCGCGCTTTTGCTGATGCAATTGAGCGCGCGCACAACGATTGCAAAGAGCGATCATTTTATTTACTCAACACCCGCACTATATGCGCTATTTTTTCTCTATTATTGAACGCAGTGTATTGATGGCTTTAGTCTTTTATTACAAAGATATGTTAGAAAAGGTAACGACGCAAAGAAACCAGCAATTCTCAGCTTTCTCTTTGTTACCGAAAGAACCCAGTTAAATGCAGCGCATGCGCAGTTGCTCGAAAAATTGAGACCGATTGCTTTTGAAGAAACTTGCGGATTTCTGACGATCCAGTCGTTAGAATTTCAAGAAATTTGGCAAAAAAATAGTTCAGAAACCACGTGAATGATCTATCGCAAAAAATCTGGATTTTGACATAGGGAATTTTTAATAATACAGAACATGCGGTGAAAACGATTTACGGCGAATTACGAAAATCGCCTATGTCAAAATTTTATTAGAACAGTGTTGACAGAAGGGATTTAATGTCAATTCGTAGTGGGCAAAAGATGAAAAAAATCTAACGACTGGATTTTTTTTAAATAAACAAAAATCATTTTTTAAGCCTTGTTTTTAACCAGCCCCGTTGCCATGGCAACAGTACACACCTTAGCCAAAATGCGAGAATAAACTTTTCTGTGGTTAACCTTGACTCTTGCAAAAAACGAGAGCCAAAGTATAAATAGCTTAAAAGTAATGGTGAATTAAGCATAGGCTCTTGAAAACTGTGTTCGGCCACCTTAAATCTCTTACGTAATTCTTAAGCTGTCTCGATACAGTCTTTTTTTATCTGGGGTACACCAAGCATTTTCAATCAGCTTTTTAACAATCTTTCCTTTATCGGATCGATATGAAAATCAAACCAGTCATTGGAAGAGGACTGAAGTTTGGTGTTATGTATTTCTCAAGGCAGTCGAAAAACAACAAAAAATGTAAATCGGTAAAACCTGAATTTTGCTCGGACCAGATGTGATATGAACCCTCCCCCCTCCCTCTCACCTCCCTAGATCCGCCCTGGACGGACTTGCCCTTAGATTGCCGGGAAATCCCATTTCCGAGGACCTCAATTTTAAATTTTTTTCCGGGGGAGGATGCCTCCCCGGATACCCCTACAGGGGATCGTCATCAGGGAACAGTATTTCGAACCCCTTCGGAAACCTTTAATTTTGAATCTTATCGACTAGTGTCGGACTAGACTCCAGCGTAAAGCCAAAGCTCTCCTGAAATTACAGTCACTTTAAAAGTAACACCATCTACAAAACATAGGGCTAATTTCCACTGGCGCAGAGGCATAACTGACAAGCATAAACATAAGTGCGTGAGGGCAACCGAAACAAAAGAATTAGCGATACCACCCCTTCAGTTTGGGATAATCTGCGGAAGCCTGGATTAAAGTGAGCTATGATTGGTTGTCTTCTTTATGCTTCTTTTCATATGGCTTATACTGAACCAATTGCGAGGTCAAGATGCCTGGGTGTTGGCCAAGTTTTTGAACCGAGGGCCGAATACCTTCGTTGTACACTAAAATGGCAGCCGGATAATAGTGTAACCATCTTCAACTTACCTTGGCCATTGATGATCTCTACTCAGGACAAACAAACATTTACATAGCCCCTTCAGCCACTACTTAAAGTTCTCAAATGACTTAAAATAAAGTAGTTTTCGACAAACGTAATCACAACTTTGTGTCACTTACCACCATAATCCTGAAATTCAAAATGCGCTGGTTTCCAAGCGAAGGAAGCTGAGTGAGCTGAAGAGTTGCATACAGATATAAATTGAGCGCCTCTTATGCCTGACGAGGATAACATATCTCTTTCCAGTTCTAGATTTTAGTACTCGATGATGTCACGTGCAAGCGATCTATACTTATGCCTTTGCTCACTTTCGTATGCTTATGTTAAAAGGGGAATGTCTGTTTGCCATATTTACCTAATTAGTATGAGGGCTTCAGTTACTTAAGCAATGTAAAGCTCTGAATCTTGAAAGGTATGGCATGGTCAACTGGCTCAAGATATTTTAGGCCGATGTAGAAAATAGTTTTTGTTTAACGCTCATAACATTTTTCCGCATCAATTTTTGAGATTAAGAAAACCAAAGTTTTATTGGCGTAGCTTGATAACCAGGCATCACATGGGACGATGAAAAACTAGTTTCCAGGCTTTTCGCCTAAAGTAGGTTGGAACGCGTTTCTGGAACACTTGGACGTTACAAATTCGTCACGAACGAAACGGTGTGTCTTCGTCGCCGTTTTAGGAGTGAAACTACTTCAAAATAATCAATCTCTTCGAACGCTTCCCTTTGTATCAACAAATAAACTCCCTTCGAACGCTTCCCTTCGCATCAACGAATGTACTCAACGAACGGTCAAAGCACGAAGTCGCAGATTCAAGTCTGTCCATCTACGCAGTGGGGCCTGGGAACTGCTAACAAACGGATAACCTGAAGTCGAGATATCAGGACAGAAAGAGGAGGCTGCACTATGCGGACAGCAATAAGCATTGTGGCTTCACTATTCCCTTCAAATTAACGTCTCCTAATTTATAGCACACTAATACTTACTACATGTTATTTTTAGGACTGCTCGGATAAAATCGGTGCCCAAGGCTTTCATGTAGCACGATATCTTTATTTCGCATATAATAAGCCAAAGACCTTCATTGGTGTAAAAAATTTCCCTTCCTGTGAAGGTCTTTCACAAATGAACAAATTTCTCGTCAAAAAGGGCGCAACACTACGACAACGGTACAGAGCGACGTAATAGCAGCGCTAATGGACTCGCGTAAGGAGAATACCTATTGTCTAAACACACTAACAAATATAGCCTGCGTTGAAGGCGCAAACGTAAGTCACTTAGGGTGCGTTTCTTTAAGAAAATCCAAGAGTGGATTCTTACATCGGAAAACGGATTTTGCGTTTCTTTTCTAAGCAGATTAATCCAAGATCTCTCGGAACATGGCGCGTCAAAAGAACCGAAGAATCCACTCTGGGCAAGGATTCTTCGGTTCCTTTGATGTACCATGATCCGAGTGATCTTTGATTGATCTGTTTAGAAAAAGAAACGCAAACTCCGTTTTCCGATTTAAGAATCCAATACATACATACATACATACATCCTTTATTATCTTTCCCCATGGGGGCTTTTCGTAGACAATATGATACAATACTACAATTAAATACTAATATACTAAAATTAATAATATTACATTCTAATTTAGATAATCACGAATTTAAAAACTCTACAATTAATTTACGTTTCAATGCTTTTTTTAAAAATTGAAATAGTTCTACTGAGTTTTAAACAGGAGCCATAATCGGGGACGGAGACCGTAAGTCTCGGGATTCGCGCGCACCCATGATATGGGACAATTTTTCTATTTTTAGAACAAATTGCGCCATCCTGACGTCATATATCCGCGCGGATTCACGCACATGTCAGGGGCTCTCGCGTGGATGTTGTCACGTTGCGTGATCAAAAGGTGAGATTTGAGAGATTCTCTTGCGTATTTTTCACAGCGATGGCAGGGAATAAGGCAGGGAATACGAACCAGGGCGCTTATAAGTAGTTTTATGCTCTGAGCTAACGGAAAAAGTGGGTTTTTCAGGGTCGAAAACAAGACTTCAATCTCGCGCTGGGAATGAATAATAAGATCTGCTCACGCTAGTTGTAAGCTTACGCATATGCTTAAGAATATAGCAAGAAAACTCTCTACTCTGGTATCGAGTTTATTTGTGAGTTTCTCAGACAATGTTTAATCATAACTAAAACCTGTTTTGATGGTTTCTTATTGTCTCTGCTTGTTTGGTGAGTTTGCAAAAGTTTTTGAAAGGAAAGTCTGACGCGTACAATTAGCTCATTTGCATAGTGCATGCAGCTCGTGCACTTTCAAGTCCGAGTCGGTGTTTTCAATTGTCAACAAATCTCGACAAAGATTTCTTTCGTTATCTTTTGTGCTGAGATGCTGCAACAAATTTCACGAATGCAAAAAAGGCTACTAACATCATGTGTGTTTGTTCAACATAAGCATAGTGAAGTTTTACACTGCGAAAATGAAAATAGGCAAGGAGTTTTGATAACTCGATCATCAAAATCGAAATCGTTATTCCAAGTTGATTAAAGAAAAAGCGTCATCGTAACTTTGCTGATTGTTTCTGCTTTATTCACATATTTTCAGCTTAGCTTTTAATATGTTCTCAAACATTTATCAATCTTAAACATATTTAAGAACTATAGAGCTATTGTTTGAGTTCGATGTACGCTTTCACACGAAAGTGCGGCGCAAGTACAATTTGTCATGTTTACTGACTGTACAAAACACGCATCGGCGGGCGCTCTCATTCATCGACAACAGAGAATTTACTGGATTTTTACACGAATAAAACTGAGCAGTATCTACGGACGTAAAGTTATTAAGTCTTGATGAAACATCAAGCATTGCTTACAATTCAAGCGAAACTCAAACTAGCAATTATTTTGTCTTACTTTTCGGTCGCGATAGACTGACAAATTCCTCGCAAGCGTGTGGCAAGAGGAGCTAGGAAACTATGAAGTCCTGAAGCTCTGCTATATCTAAATATGTCCAGCTAGTATTTTGCTGTGTAATGGAAAAGCTGTTAATCTTCAACATATGTGAAATTTAAAGTGGAGTAATGTACAGCTCATGTAAAAGAAGCGTCAGTCGGAACACAACTTGGTCAGCGATATATATAAGCTTACAGCGGAACATACCTAAATTCGACACAGTCTTACTTCACTCAAACTGGAGCAGCTTACGACGAAAATACTTAAGCAAAATTCCAACAGACGTAAACGCGTTGAGTTGTGGGGCAAAAATATGAAACATTTCGGGAATTTCGGACGCCATTTCCCCCGCGCGATATCCGCAAAAATCCTCGCAGCATGTACGCGCGTGTGCCACAGGTGATGGCGCAATCTGTTCTAAAAATAGAATTATTGTCCCATATCATGGGGACAACCCCAATACTTGAAATGGCGCGCGCTTACGGTCTCCGTCCCCGATTATGGCTCCTGGTTTTAAAGTAAGGTCTAATGAGTTAAAACGCACCCTTAATCACGCCACTTTAGGATCCAGAATGCTCAGCAGCCATATAATTCATTCCACCTTAGCAGAGCAGAAAAAAAAAAAAAAAAAACAGAAGCCAAAATGATCACATCCTCACTGTGTTCTTTTCTTTTACTCAAACAGACTCTTAAGAGGTCCCGGAAAGTCGTAATTAAACATCTCAAAGTTGGCTCTGAACAACCGACCCAGGATGTCGACCCATTCTATGGGAAGCTGCGAGTAATAACTGAGTAAAGAGGAGGCGGTATCGGATTTATTGTTAGCACGAGCATTGAATCTCTTAGCTACTTCAGGCGATAACTCTGCTGCCTCTTTGAAGTCTGCTAAGTCTTGATCAAAAGTTTCGTAATGACCTACAAAGTCATAGTTGATGGCACACATTCCACATATGTTGACGTAATTGTCCCAGTGCCAGTCCATAACAGGCGTGCTCTTGTTGCTTCCTTTGGTTACTAAATACTCTATGAACTCACGAAAAGTGATGTCATCCAGCTTTTCAAGCGCGCTTTGGGAAGCATTTGGACGGCAGTTCTTCAGAATTGCTGTGCCGTGAAATTTAAGAACTGGGCGGTCAAATGGTCTGGGATAAACAAACTTGTCTTTGTACGCTGATAGAATACGTTCGAACGGCTCACGAACAAACGTGAACTTGAAATATGTTTCCCACATCTGCTTGTGCTGATCGGGAGGAAAATCACGCAATCGCAGCTCCCTACCTCCACCATTGTTAAAGCGATACAGCATTCTCCTCCATTGCCTAGAAGCCGCCTTAGGCATCACACAGTATAGTATTTTGAGAGAGGGGATCACAGCTATGTGAAATGGATCTGGCATCTCATTCTGGCCGGTTTTTTCACAGAACTTCTCAACCAGCTTTCTACGCTCGTATTGTCGCTGCTCTCTTGGTGTTGGAGTGAATGAATCCTGAGATTGACAAAAAATGCAAATATTTAGGTTTCATTTTTGGTAAAAATCAAAAATGCATGTACAGCTTGGTGTGTATGGCTCAATTTAAATTTAACTTGGAGCCAACGTTTTTATCAGTTGCCATTGAAAGACATCTTTGGCGATACAGCCTTTTTCGCAAAAGAGAAATTTGTACCATTCCCAGGTTCAAACCTCAGCATTAAACCGGCGTAGAAGTCATTACAAAGGGAAAAAAGTGCAGCTAAACTCAAAGCCTTTTGTTTGGATCACTCGTCGTGTCGCTCAGGGGTGCAAATTACGGATTTTGGTCTCACTTTGTGTGTTCAGGACGAAACGCCACAAGTTTTATATATTTGTCAAGGTATCTTTAGGGGTTGCACTCGAAGAAATGCGCTCTCATATCCGTTATAAAATGATATCTTTTAGGAGTTAACCAAAGCTTGAAAGATGAATTAAATAATAAAATTATTAACTAATTTAGTAATTAATTATATTTTTTTCTGTCTTCTTTGTGGGATTATTTAATATTTATTTTCTTCATTATTTTATCTTATTTGTATTTAGCTTATGTAGGAAGGTCCAGGACCGTGCACGATCTTTTCTTTAATTTTGCACAAACATCTAGTTTGTTTTGTGCAGATTGTAACTGTTGTTTTGCTGGCTTCTTAAGGAGTAGTGGAATACTGTTTCGGCGAATCTTTGTTTACAATATTGCCTCACTTTCTAACCTAGATACAAAAATGTCAAAAGAGCATAGCTTGATGAACTGTCTAACGAAATTTGACCCCGATGTAATAGATGAAACAGTTTTTATGCCGCGAGCCACCCAACAAACTTCTTTTCGAAAGTCATTATTAGCCAATCACCATGCGAGATTTGGTTGATTGATGGTGTCGCCTCTTTGAACAGTTTAAAAAAATGATAAATATGTAAATATGTAATTTGTTTACCCGAGGAGCATAGTAATGGTTTTTTGTTACCCTTTGTAGTCATTTTCACATAAAAGTTCTGGGAAGAAAATCAAATGCCACTTTAAACAAAAAAATTAACAAAGAAATGTTCCAACAGGAGTCCTCCATTTCCTCAATCTGAAACCCGACACGACTTATCAAGCAAGATGTCTTCTCTACGCAAATCCTATATTTACTACGAAGGCAAATATAAACGATGACTTCACAAAGGTTCCTCTTTTGCTTGTTGCAAAAACGAGTGCATGCTTTTCGTTTTGTCCCAGATATGTGGTCAATCTCAGCTTCCAAGTTCTTATGTAATATGTCAAATACGAGAGACAGTGTTTCATCGGGATATCCAAACATCAAGAAGAAAGTTGAAATACGACGCGCAGCGCTGTATTTTTGATGGAATTCGAGGTGTTTGGATAGCCGATAAAACATGTTCCAAGTGAATGATATATCTTCTCAATTGAAACAAAAACTAAGGAGTGAGAGAGGTAAAATCGTCAAAATCTATGCTCATTAATACCAGGTATCCAAACCTCCTTCACTGTTGTGATTTTCTTTGTTTTAACTTGATGAATTATTAATTAGTCTAAGAAGAAAACAATTCTGAGTACCTTACCTGTAAATAAGTATCCTTTATTATCGGCTTCTTGATGTGAATTTTCACTGCGTAAAGATAATGAAAACAAAATATTATCAATCCCTTAAGGTGGCCATGTATTTTATGCTTATTTATAATGGTTCTCTTTCTTTCTATATTTTTTAGATTGGTTCAGTAGTGATCAGTCATTGGTTAGAAATCTCGCCTCCCGGTTATGTGGTCTGGGTTCAAATCCTGGGCCGCTTTCCATTCGAACAGTTTTCGTAAAAGAAGACAACGTTGCGAGGAATGTACCGAGATTTTCGGAAATTTCTTTCCGGGAATTTCGGTTCCAATTGACTTCCTCCCGATTGAATAGTTCGCTTTACTGATTTCCAACAATTTCCGGATTTTCTGACAACTTTCCCAGAAAATTTCCGTTCCACTGATCCCCGTCGAAACTTTCGGAACTTTTGGTTGAGTGGAAAGCGCCCCTGGTGCCGGCGTCATAAGTAGGTTGGGTTAGCTGTTTGAACTTTCCTTTCTGCGAGGGTTTTTACCGAGTACTCCAGTTTTCTTCCCTTCGCTAGAACTTCAAATTTTGGCTACGTTTATGCAGTTAGAATCGTTATTGTTGATTTATATAAGTACACAACGCAGATAGTAAAGAACACGGCAGGAGTCATAGAAAAACTCGAGGCGAAGCAGAGTGCTTCTTGCATTTCACGAGCTTTCTTACGAGAAAAAATCACAAGTACTTATATAAATCACTTGTATAGAAATTGCGTTCAAACTTGTGAAGTGAGCAGCTGCGAACCTTATTTACTATAATTAATTATTTACCGAGATTGAGGTCTTGCTGTGTTAACCAAGGATAGCGAGGGCAAACACAGCAAGACCGAAGCTTGAGAGTTTTCCGTAAAGACCGAATGCTCAAGGTAAATAGGTAGTTTACTCTTTAAAAGAAAAGGATGATTAAAAGAGACGTGGTTAAATCCCTCTCTTTTAAAATTCGCCCTGCTTTGATGGCTGTTCAGTCTCGTTCCCAAGCCTTCACATTATTTAGGAAACTGATATACATGTACCGTTGCAGGTTTAATAAAATTGCGCTGCTGGAAACCTTACAGTGCAATTACCTGAACAGATTGTGCACTCTCTCGGGTACAATCTTATCAGAGCGCGCGTTATATAGCTGGTTTTCACATGACGTCACTAAAATTCGAACTACAAAACTATTGATATTCCTGAGATTTTACTTTAATAATGTATAGGAGCAGCTGAAAACTAATATTCATACAAATTTTCGCTCCGAATGGGTTCTTGGTTTTGTGATACACGACGCTTGAATTTCTAAGCTTTTGCGTGACGCGACATTTACATGACGGCCTAGAGAGCTGACGTGATGGTTAAAAAAGTGACTTATTTCGGGGAACGTAGCTATCTGAACAGTTCATGTCTTAGAAAAAAAAAATTTTAATGTTTTAGAGTTCCTCGAGGGATAAATTCACGCTTTTGTAGCAAAACTCAGTGACAGATGTTTCTGTTGGTTCCGGCCGCCATGTTGGTGCCCATACGGATGGGCACCAGCATGGCGTCTCCATACAAATCTCTATAAATTTGGGTGAAAAATTTCTCCGCATATCTCGCATAAGAAAAATTGATGTGACCAGAATTTTGGCGAGAGTCTTTGCATATTTACCTTCTTTCATTTCCCGGATTCTGGACTTTATCTATTGAGCGGTTTTGATTTTTATTTTGATCTATTTTGAATTGTGTGACACTGAAAACCAGCAATCGGCTACAAACACAAGCCATATAATGAATAGCCATAAAAGTTTAATTTTGTGTCATGAATAAAAGCATCATATCGTATTTATTTTGAATATTGAAGGAGTTATCTATCACAAATGCATATACAAAATGCGACTATTAATTGGTGAATAAAAAGAATGAAAAGCTCAGGGTTTTTTTCCTGAAAAACAATTACTTTTAAAATAAAATATATGAGACGATTTACGCCCAGTGTGATCCCACTGTTCCTGTTTGGCAGATGATATTTGCATTTCATTTAACGGTGGGAGCTTCGTGGAAAAAATAAAAATAAGACGAAGGGCAATAAGAGCTTTTAGAATAATTATTTATTGTTATTGTGACTATTTACTCCTCACTATAGTGTTTAGCAATTTGAACAGCGCTCTAACTTTAAAAATTACTCTCAAGCTCGGTTAAGGTTAATGATCATGAGATGAATTTCGGATGCGCGTTGTTCTCGAATATTTACAATTGTTGGGCATTAATATAAGTATGCATAGTTGCCGGACATCCCCGACTGCTTGGAAACAGCCAGTTAACACAGTGATAAATGAAATTTTCAGCATGGCGTTTCAGTTCGATATTTCAGCATTTCAAGACTTAAGATTTTTTTGGATAATGTGATAAAAATTGTGAACAAAATGCTACTTCTTTCAAAAACACAAACACCAGAGATCTATAGTTTACCAGGCTTTCCTTTGAAGCTCGCAATACTATGAAATACCAGCCATACAATGTTTGAGTACCTCTTTTTCATATAGATATAGATGAAATACCGGGATTTACCTTGTTCCTATTCCTGATCTTAGTCGCGCGTATTTACGTTACCGGTAACACGCTAAAATAATATTTACTTGAGAAGCAAACAGTTCTTTCCTTTGATTAAAACATTTCCGATTACGTTCCCAAACTCAGCTGGGGTGAGCACTGAATTCGGTGCTTTCGATTCAAAATGAATTCAAAACACGAGATGTGTTATTTCAATAAATTCGGATGTTTCATCCACATCCTTAAAGTAAACAGAGCATAACATATCCTCCATTTAAGCTATCGATTAAATAAAAGGGAAAACACTCTTTTCCGGGTATATTTCCACAAAAGTTAGGTCCTGTGTACACTACGCCGGAGAAATTTGAAAACGTTGTTTTCACTCTGAAAACGCATCAAATGTTTTCCGTCCACAGTGCGACGGAGAAATAGTCAATCTCTTGAGCACGTCGAATTGTATAATAATTAGGTCTTCTCGAATGTTACAACAAAGGGATCGAAAGGAAAGTTTTACTTTAAACATTGCTTTAAACATGCTGTTTATTTTTGTTTGAGAGCCATGTTAACAGAGAAAACCAAGCCATGGCTAACATAAGGAGGACCCTTGATCTCTGTTGTTCAGGGTAGGATCAGATTAACCAGTTACAGATTATTCAAACGATGGACAACGCTTGCGGCTGTCCAGGTTTTTCTATGCAGTGTTGCCATCTGTTCTTCCTGTTTTTTTTTTTCTTTCTTTTTTTTTTTAATTTAGTGATAGCATAGAATTATTTAAGCAATACTTGCGTGTTGAAAACACGAAAACTTACCGAAGTCGTAGCTGGTATTTTTCTCCTTCGTGGAATACAACGAATATCGACGATAACAAAGAAATATGGCACTTGTTAAAACAGACAGAAAAACCAGCTGAGCTTTCTTCATCGTGACAAAGGTCTGACGTAACTGCACTTCCTTCTCGGCTCCAAGATCGACAAGAGCGATGCGTGAATTGCGGTGATGTTACTGATCAGTGACGTTTTAAGTCTTGTTAATCTACCCAGTGAGAAACTGTCTTGCGCAGAGCCAGAGGCTTTCACCCATAACGACCAAAGCTGTTCTCGACACAATGGCTGAAATAATTTCCCTTTCGGTAAGTTCGCTGGAGTGGCACACTATATTACGAACTGTGGGTCGGCTTGTATTATTTTACGTTGAGCAGCGGTTGTAATAACGCAGTGTACAAGTGTCCGCGCCTTGGGTAATTCCGGTGGAATCATGGTGGAAGTGTGTTTTGCATAAGCAGGGAGCTTGTTGAGGTATTGATTTACAATGCTGTGTTTCACAAGAGTGCTGATGAGCTGTTGTTAGTCCTAAATGTACTATGACCCAACCAGTGTGTATTAAGCCTGCTTTGTAAGAAAAGGCCGTGGAAAAATTTCAAAATTCTTAAGAAGACCTCAGTAAGTATTCTTGCGGTCCTTGTGGGGAACAGATGTTAATAATTTTTGTAATTAACCGCGCGGCCATGGGCCGAGCGCGGTTCTAGGTTTACCCGTGGTTTATTATTATTAACCGCGCGGCCATGGGCCGAGCGCGGTTCTAGGTTTACCCGTGGTTTATTATTTTTTTTTGTATTTTTTTTGTCGGTGACCAGACGCAGACCTCCGCTCGGCCAAACTTTGAGTCACGCAACGTGTGATGTTTTTCCGCCAGAAGCTGTTAAAACATAAACACACGAACAATTTTACGGATATTGTTTTCTTTTTTGTGGGTAAAATATATTTTCTTTTCGCTTTATCAAAGCGTTGGATTTAAAGGGAATAATAAATACGCTGAAAAAAGGTATTACGTCAGCCATGGAATGCGCTGACGTTGCAGCTTTCACTTTCGCTACGTGACAAATAAGATCGTGTTTACTTTGCAAGTTTATTTCGGCAGAAGCGACGGTGATTAATTTATTTGTAATTTTGCGAGTATTTCTTGCGGTTTTAGGCAAATGAAGTAAATCCTTTGACTGTTTCATCGCAGCAAGTTCATAGATCGGAAAGAAAATTAAATGTTTGGAAGCCAAGCAAAGAACGTGTCAGAACGTGCAAAGATTACGTCATTGACAGGGAAATAACCACCGTACTAAAGATAGCCGTAGATAACGCAATTCTTGAATTATGTGACTCGTGTGACTTCTTTGCTAACCCTTAACTCAAGGGAAAAAAACAATTAAATTTAATCGTGACTTTAAAGAAAGAAAGCGGTTTGTAATAGTGTTCGTATCTTCATGCCCATACATATCCCGAAGAAACTTCCAGATTAAGACTATTACGTCATCGGAGATGTCACAACGGCTACGACTGATGGTGCGATAATAGAGTTTATGTTGATCAAGTGCTGTGATGTCTACAGTAATCAATGAATCATCAAAGATTGCTTTGGAATATGCACTGCGTTGCGACTGTAGTACTAAGAAAACAGTTAAATTTTAAAAGCGCGGTTATAAGATCTAACAGATCTTCTTGTTATTTTTTTTTTGTCGGTGACCAGACGCAGACCTCCGCTCGGCCAAACTTTGAGTCACGCAACGTGTGATGTTTTTCCGCCAGAAGCTGTTAAAACATAAATACACGGACAATTTTACGGATATTGTTTTTTTTTTGTGGGTAAAATATATTTTCTTTTCGTTTTATCAAAGCGTTGGATTTAAAGGGAATAATAAATACGCTAAAAAGAGGTATTACGTCAGCCATGGAATGCGCTGACGTTGCAGCTTTCACTTTCGCTACGTGACAAATAAGATCGTGTTTACTTTGCAAGTTTATTTCGGCAGAAGCGACGGTCATTAATTTATTTGTAATTTTGTAAGTATTTCTTGTGGTTTTACGCAAATGAAGTAAATCCTTTGACTGTTTCATCGCAGCCAGTTCATAGATCGGAAGGAAAATTAAATATTTGCAAGCCAAGCAACGAACTTGTCAGAACGTGCAAGGATTACGTCATTGGTAGGGAAATAACCACCGTACTAAAGATAGCCGTGGATAACGCAATTCTTGAATTATGTGACTTGTGCGACTTCTTTGCTGGCCCTTTACTCAAGGGAAAAAACAATTTAATTTAATCGTGATTTTTAAGAAGGAAAGCTGTTGTTAATAGTGTTCGTATCTTCATGCCCATACGTATCCCGAAGAAAGTTCCAGATTAAGACTATTACATCATCGGAGATTTCACACCGGCTACGACTGATGGTGCAATAATACAGTTTGTGTTGATCAAGTAATGTGGTGTCTACAGTAATCAATGAATCATCAAGGATTGCTTTGGAATGTACACTGCGTTGCGACTGTAGTGCTAAGAAAACAGTTAAATTTTAAAAGCGCGGTTATAAGATCTAACAGATCTTCTTGTTAAATCTTGAAAGACTGGCCTGCCTAGACTAGCTGTAGCTATCCCAGGGCCAGACTGATGTAAAAATGTAGATTTAGGAACTAAATAAGGATGTTGTTTTTGTCGTTGATTGTGACATGATATCGGGCATTATTTGCGGGAACACAGTTTGAGATCGAGCACGGTCTATATACTGTAAGCCCAAACTTCGGTTGTCGACTTATTAGTCTTTGCACTTAACCCTCGGACGAACTCATACTCCTACCGTGGTACAAGGAAGGCGGGGGTGGGGGTGGGGGTGGGGGGAGGGTTGTTGATGAAACTCCGCCTCTGGGTTTTGTTCTGTTAAGGTGGCCGAACACAGTTTTCGCGCGCGCTTTTGCTGATGCAATTCAGCGCGCGCACAAGGACTGGAAGAAACAAATATGCCGTCAATAGAGCGATCCAGCGATCATTTTATTTAATCAACATTCGCACTATCTGCTACTGTTTTCAGGTTTCCAACCATTTAAAGGTAATTTTGTGTTGTGGCCAAAATAACTCAAAATACCGTGACTGAGCTCCTTTTAGGCACAGCGACATAAAATTTGCATTGATTAGACAGCCCTGAGCTTGCTCAGCAAGATGGTACTATTTTTGCTGGTTATAACGTCGAATCACGGGTATACAGTTTGTGATCGAGCTCGGTTTGTAAGCCCAAACTTGGGTGTTGACTTATCAGTCTTCGCGCTTAAGATTCGTGTATGGTTTCCTTCGATGTAGAAAGTCTCTTTACGAATATTCTTTTACATTTCATTGTCAGTTTGAAATCGATTTCGTGATAAAAAAAAATACACCGTACAACGATCAACGGTCATTTTCAAGTTCAGTCCAAAAATAAAAATTAATATCAATAAAAACGTACGAAAAGGCGCTAAAATTTGTACATAGAAATAAAAGGCTAATGAAATAGCTTCGTCGGGATTGCATGCATAGTTACCGGATTACATAGAAAAATACAAAACTTTAAATCGTAAAACTATCAAAAAAAAAACAGAGACAATAAAAAAAAATTGATAGACCTAAAGAAATGATTTAGCTAGGACTGAGTCACTCTATTTGTTGAGCTTCAGCTTCGGGATTCCAATAACGGAGTTCCGGCGGAGCCTCATACCCATATGGGAAAGTAAAGGAAACCTATGAATTAACTTTGTCATGGTTATCGTGGCTACCGGCATTGCTCGTGGGCGCGTACGTACGACAACGACGACGACGGCGATGACAACGACGACGACGGCGACGACGACGACGACGACGGCGACGGCGACGGAGTCGCACAAGATGGCGACCATACTCCAGCTAATAGGTTGAGAGACATGCACCCGTGGTTTATTGCGTCCTTCTTTGATATTGGACATCCATGTTATGGTCAGTTGACATGTCTTAAACAAGGTATCCGCTCACCAGTATTACGTGACCATATCGCGGGTTCAGGTTTAGAGCTCACCTGTTTATATTAAGGTAATTCCTCTGAAATAAAAGGGACAATAGAGTTTTGTTCAAACTTTGTCCACTAAATATTTATCATATTATAACTTCTATTTTGAAATAAAAAAGGGGGGTGCCCATGCTCATTAAGGAGCAGTGAGGCATTGAAAATGCCCCATTTTGGCATTATTTAATGCTTATTATAAGAACGCATTCCCAGTAATTGTAAAATCTTTGTGAACTCAGACTCATAAGAACACGCATTAAGGTGGCCGAACACAGTTTTCAAGAGCCTCTGCCTAATTCACCATTACTTTAAAGCTATTTATGCTTTGGCGCCCGTTTTTTGCAAGAGTCAAGGTTAACCACAGAAGGGTTTATTCTCACATTTTGGCTAAGGTGAGTGCTGTTGCCATGGCAACGGGGCTGGTTAAAAACAAGGCTTAAAAAATGTTTTTTGTTTATTTAAAAAAAATTCAGTCGTTAGATTTTTTCATCATTTGCCCACTATGAATTGACATTAAATCCCTTCTGTCAACACTGTTCTAATAAAATTTTGACATAGGCGACTTTCGTAATTCGCCGTAAATCGTTTTCACTGCATGTTCTGTATTATTAAAAATTCCCTATGTCAAAATTCAGATTTTTTGCGATAGATCATTCAAGTGGTTTCTGAATTATTTTTTTGCCAAATTTCTTGAAATTCTATCGACTGGATCGTTAGAAATCGGCAAGTTTCTGCAAAAGCAATCGGTCTCAATTTTTCGAGCAACTGCGCATGCGCTGCATTTAACTGGGTTCTTTCGGTAACAAAGAAAAAGCTGAGAATTGCTGGGTTCTTTGCGTCGTTACCTTTTCTAACATAGCTTTGTAATAAAAGACTAAAGGCATCAATACACTGCGTTCAATAATGGAGAAAAATAGCGCATATAGTGCGGGTGTTGAGTAAATAAAATGATCGCTCTATTGAAGGCATGTTTGTTTTTCAATCCTTGTGCGCGCGCTGAATTGCATCAGCAAAAGCGCGCGCGAAAACTGTGTTCGGCCACCTTAAACTACAGTCAATACATTGTGTCGAACACAAATAAACATTTTAAGTTTGATTCAGGCAGAAAGCTAAATCCTTGATTAAAAATTTGAACCAAATTTCTTGACGTGGTTACCGACTGCAAAATAGAAAAGACCACAGTGTGTCTCTTATTTTTCTTATTTATTCAATTTTCAGCAATAGAAATTAGATCATTCTTTTCTCACGCAAGGCTTATGATTAGTTGATTATAATGACTGGAAAAAAAATTGGGGTGCCCGTGCTCGTTGGTGAGCTAGAGCCATTTATTAACTGACAGAGCTCAATATCAAGGCAAATCCGTCATGTTTTCAATATGCGCGTGCACGAGCGCGCGCTAATGACGCCATAAATTATGCGCAGTAAGGATGCGCAATGCAAATGTTAGGAATGACCTTAAGTCTACCGCCGACCAAGTGCAGGTTTTCGATTGGATATCGGGCTCATGTCAGGTTAACTTGTTGTAGTCAGGGCCGGGTTGTTTGGAAGCCGGTTAATGCTAACCCAGGATTATAAAAGTAACCAAAGTGTAATTTTTTCTTGTGTACAAATGGTTTTCACTGCTTTTGTTTTTGAGTATTTCGAGGACCTGGAGATTTGTCAAACTCAAACAACATAAACAGAAAACCTCACGTTATAGTTACAAAACTCAAATCAAAATTCTCGCTTATCCTGGGTTAGCTTAATCGGGCTTTGAACAACCAGGTCCAGGACGACTGGATTGACGACCAAGTTGTTTTTTATATAACGTCAAATCAAAAAATGGATTTCAGATGACGTCAAAATGTGGTACGATCCAAAAAGTGCCACACCAGGTCCCTCTCTTAAAAGACAGGGTCCGCTAGGGTGTTGGTGTATGCGGTATACTGGGCGATATTAAATCGAGTATACGGTATTTTGACGCCAACATTGGGCCTTAAATGGGTATAACGTTTACCATGTTTCTCCAAATGTTGGCATTCTACACGAAATGAGGGGACGTTTTGGTTTTTTTTTCTTTTCTGGTATATTGGCATACCACTATCCTCCCCTACCCCCTCCTCCACAGCCGATTCCGAAAAGAGAAAGTTTCTAAAAGAGTTCAATGTTTTACTGTTTACAAGGATTTTTATTTGTGGTTTTATAGTAATCATGCTTCAATAAGAGGCGTTTGACAACATCCTTTGATCGCCTCAACGAATATCCCGAAAACATCGTAGAGAAAACTAAACGCCATCACATACGTGACCCCCAAACTGCAAATACAAAATGGTTGTACTTTAAAATCTCATTCATTTCAGTCCGACTAGATTACAGAATAACCAGGATCTTCGGCAAAGAAGACCTCCCAAAAAAATACCCGTCGCTCACAAATCCTACACGCTGAGACAAGCCCTCTCTCACCACACCCAAAACACATGCACGAGAACAAACTGCCCTATAGCAAACACCAACCTGTGCCTACGAAGAAATACGTGTTCCAAGTCACCTGCAAGAGATGCAACAAATTTTACATCGGAAGCACAACGCGATTTGTACATGATCGCATTAAACAACACCTGAACAACAACAACTCGTCCGTAAAAAAACACATTACAACGGGTCAAGGGGCAGCTAACAACCAAAACAACCAAGGTGTTGATGTCAAAGCAATCGCACAAGAAAACGATCCTGTCAACTTGCGATTATTCGAGGAGTTCTACATCCGAAGGTGCAAGCCCGATCTTAATTCCCGTGAAGAATGCATCGAACTCTGAGACCTTCTATTTTGAACTATCTTGAACTGCTTTATCACTCATACTCATTAACGATTGTCCAGTTTGTAGTATATTATTTCAGAAAGAATGTATCGAACTCAGATAACTTTTATTCTATTTTATTTTATTTCATTTTTTCTTGAACTGCTTTATTTTTAACCGCTTCATCACTTATACTCTTTAGCCATTTTCCATACTATCGTATACTTTAATCACATTATATACACTCATTGTCTTTAATACTTCTATCATTCGCGTTACCTACACCACTTTTATATCACGCACTATGGAATATTTTCTTTCATTCCCTGATGACGCCGTGGAACGGCGAAAGCTTGGAATTAAAATACAGTACAGAGGCTCAAGGCCTTAATTGAATCAATATATTTATCTATTCTGAAATGCTACTGAAGGACAACTTCAAACGTTTGGGAGAGACAGTGTTTTACCAACGTGTTAAACACCAAGAAAAGAGTCGGAAACACTCCGCTGCGCGTCGTATTTCTGACGAAATGTGAGAGGCTTAAAATCAGTGGTACAACACGGACTCAAAAGCTTGATATACAATGGAGGACAAAAATCCTTGGAACAGTCATGGAAAACCTTGCTTCCACATCCTTAACTTATCAAATAATCAGATGTAGCGTAATATGCACTTCTCTAACCACGTGGATATCGAGAGTGGCCCTCCCCTCCCCAATCCGAACAATGTTGGGATGACGAAACACTTTCAGGACAGGTTAAAGTGTACAGGGCTGCACAAACTACAACATTGCTTAGGGGCGAGGGGCAAAGGAGGAGAAATTAAGGCATAGTATGTTAATTGTCCTAAGAATTTTGTCCCCCGTTGTATCTTCACAATAAAACCCGGCTAAACCTAAGGAGGAAACGGACAAAAGAAAATCTAAAAACTCGAAGCTAACTCAGATCGGATGCTGTCAAACATGGGGCGTCAGTGTTGAAATCAACCAAAACATCGAAAAGTGGGCAATTCACTTCACTTAGCTTCTTTGTGCCTCGTGGCACATAAGGCCTCCACAGAATGCCTCCAATTTTCTCTGTTGGCTGCAGCAGCTCTTGCCTCATCCCATGTACGCCATCCTGCGCTGTTCCTCTCTCTCTCAACTGTTTTTCGCCAGGTAGTCTTAGGCCTTCCTCTCTTCCTTTTTCCTTCAGGTGTCCATGATAGGGCTATGTTGGTATGGCTGTTTCTGTTTTGTCGTAAGACATGCCCTATCATCTTCCATCTTCTCCTCTTAACCTCTTCACTAAGGAACTTCGTCTCTGCCTTCTCAAGGAGCTCTCTAGTGGTAACGTGATCTTGCCATTTTATTTTGAGAATCCTCCTGAGGCATTTGTTGTGAAACACATCTATTCGTTGGTCATCTCCCATGTTCATCTTCCATGTCTCACATCCATACAGTAGTACCGGTACAACTAAGGTTTTAAACAGTCTAAGCTTGGTCCTCTTCATGATGTTCCTTGAGTTCCATATTCTATTGAGTCTGGCAAATGTCCCTCTCGCCTTGGACAGCCTGTTTTTCAGATCTTTCATTCCTCCTCCCTCCTTACAAATGGTAGCCCCCAGATAATTAAACTCCTCAATTTCGCCGATATCTTGCCCATCTACTGCAACCTTCTCTTGACTCTTCCCGTTGATCCTCATCACCTTTGTCTTTCCTTTGTTGATTTTCAGCCCGACCCGTCTTGCTTCCTCATTCATTTTAGTAGTCTTGTTCTGTATATGCTGTTTAGTAGAAGACAAAAGCGCCACATCATCTGCAAAATCTAAATCATCGAGTTTAGATGTAAAGTTCCACCTGATTCCGTTTTCTCCTTTTCCTACAGTCCTTCTCATAATCCAATCCATAGCTATCAAGAATAGAAATCCAGACATATTGCATCCTTGCTTGACTCTTCCAATGCCTGATATCTATTCTGCAAAGTGATCATAAAGGTTTCCAAAACGTTCTTTTCTTTCAACTTGTTGGTGTCATACCTTGCCCTTATACTTCCCTGTTCTTTGGGTTGTTGTTTTCTTAGTCTTAGCTTCACTTTCATGCATACAAGATAGTGATCGCTTCCAATGTCTGCTGATCTATAGACTCTGGTGTCAATTACTGAGTTACGAAACTTCTTGTTTATCAGCACATGGTCTATTTGATTTCTCGTTTTTCCATCCGGCGATACCCAGGTGGCTTTGTGAATATCTCTATGTGGAAACCACGTTCCTGTTATTATCAGTTCATTCATATCACAAAATTCGCAAAGTCTTTCTCCATTGTCGTTCATTCTCCCAATGCCTTGTCTACCCATGATTCTCTCATAACCTCGGTTGTCTTCACCGACCTTTGCGTTCATATCACCTGTGATTACCAGCATATCATGTTCTTTTTTGTTATTCAACACATCCTGTAGTCTCTCGTAGAATTCGTCCTTTACAGACTCTTCTGCATCCTCTATTGGTGCATATACATGTACAATCGTCATCTTAACATGCTTGGAATAGAACCTGGCTGTAATTATCCTTTCGCTTATTGGTGTCCAATCTATGAGTGATCTTGCTGCGAATCTGGTCATCAGTATTCCTACTCCACCTCTGTGGTTGTCATCTTCTCTGCCAGAGTATATGATAGTGTCTCCCCCCTCCAGTACTGCTTTTCCTTGTCCTGTCCAATGTGTCTCACTAATTCCCATGATTTCAATACCTCTCTTCTTCATCTCTCTTGATGCCTGTGCTATGTTTCCACTCTGGTATAGCGTTCTCACGTTCCAGTTTCCTATCTTCATGACGTTCTTTGGGTGGACTGGTGATCTCATCTGCCCAAGGGCCTCCGTTTGGCTTTCACCCCCATGCGTCATCGATCCTCTCATGGTGTGAGGAGTGACCACGACGTCCCCCAGATCATTTGAAATTATTCTGCTTCTGGTTTCGGTAATAATATGTTTTTTACAGGAGCGGGTTATCAGCCCGCAGCCCAACCCCCAACCTGGAGGACCAGGGAGCCTCTTCGTCTGACCCCTACCCTTTGACCTGTTCGGCATGGGTGACCCTACCAGGTGCACATGGCACCCGCCGACATAGCTCTAGGGGTCACTGGGGCACGCAAACCACTCCACCACGATCAGGTCAAGTGGGCAATTGGTACGGGTATTTCCCTCGAAAGATTCTGGAACCATTTAACTAAAAATTTCGCGAGGAAAATGAAATTTTGAAAAATGAAAATGAAAGGTAAGAAATTTTTAAAAATTTGGATACACTTTTCCCCGTGAACTTCGCAAAATGCTATTTAATTTTTCAATGGAAATCAGTTCCAGAAATTCAAAGCGGAAGTGTTAATGAAATGGAACGTGCCTACCGGCGGCTTTGATCTCCTATGTTGAAAACGTAATGTTAGTAGTTGATGTTAGTTAGCAACGAGTCTGAGAAGTTTCTGTTAACCGTTTCACTTCGACAAGGCATGGCGCTCAAAATGCGCGTAAGGCACTATGGGTTGATGACGTGTAACATTCATACAATAGGTTAAAGTATTGATGACGTAGTTATCCAAGTTCTGCTTAAAGTCTTCAAAAATCGAACGATTTCTGTAAACTGCGGGAGTTTCTTGTTTAATCGTTTCAATGTAGTCTCGCCAGTATATCTGAATGTTCTTAAGTGACTTTGGATAAGAGCGATGCGTAGGATTTCCAGCGGTAACCGGCACAAACATCAGTGCTTGTCCACGGAATTTCAGTTCAACAGCAGAAAACAAGTACCTGTGTATCGACCACCAGCTTACTTTTTCGTATTGAACATGGTAAGGAAAAAGGCGTTGTATGGATTTATAATGGTGCGCGTTGAAAACACCATCAAACCATACTGCGGGTATCACCAATGATTTCTCGGTAATCCCACAAACTGCTTCTCTTCTTCCAAATGTCCACCAGGCACCGTGATGTACCCCATAGTTCAGGACACCCACTACAGGCTCGTAATCTAGAAGCCATCGCTCTACCACCCTGAACGGCTTATGTTTCTCCATCTTTGGAGGAGTAAATTCGTTAAAAGTAAGAATTACATCTTCGTCTACAAATATGTAATAATGGTACCCTGGGGTTCTGGTTATTGCAGCAAAGTAAAGAACATTTCGTCCTGTCCCCCATCCAGTGTTCGGATCAAACAAATAGGTGATGTGTGATGAATTTTGATCCTGACACTTGTTTTGAAAACTTAACACTATAACGTCGCAGTTGCATGTATCGGGATTGCCAATCTCAGAAGAACTAGCTAGGTTTTGAGGAAGGCATTGCTCGGTCTGGGTAAGATAAATGAATGTCTTGGTGAATTCCACCGTTGTCGTTCTCACTGTGGCATTCGCTTCTTCGCTGACATTAACCTGGGTTGGTGTTATCTCTCGACTAACGGCTTTAGCTGCCAAAACAAAAGAGTTCAAATAATTAATAGCACTCAATATCATATAAGAGGTTTCATATATGAGCGATGGCGAACAGTAACTGCGAGACTATGCGAGAAGGCTAGACTAGCATTTTTCCTCGCGGACCCAACGTATTTCGACTTTCCATATCGTGAAGCCGAGACTTGGTAATGGTAATTCTTTATTTATAGTGACAACTCTACTTAGCTAAAAAGCTACCTCACAGGAAGCCCACTATTAAAATAACATAACTATACATTACTTAATAAACAAGTAAACAAAAGAAAATAGAAACTAGTTAAAATGTAAATACATAAAATTCAAATGTTTATTTACAATAAAAGATGCAAAAACATACCGTTGTCAATATATTAATGTTTTTGCAAATCTCTTGCTATCCTTGTGGTGCTATTCTCTTAACAACAAAAGGAATTTGATCTAAACGTATGCGCAGATTAGTTAACGTCAAAGTCGACTATAAGTTAGGTGAAAGATACATGCCATATCCGGGACTACGTTCGAACGTTGAATGCTTTTCCTTGTGGTAGAACACAACACATAAAACGCATGCGCTCCAACGTTGCTAGTGTGAAACTCCGTTGTCGAGATCAGATCCACGCTTCGCTGGGGATGGCAGCTATGTTTCAGGTAACGTCAGTTCTCCCTTTGTTTAGTGCAAAGAACGTTACTGTGACTGCTTATCGTCTGGAATGTTTCAAGAAATGTCGTCTGCTCTTTTAATTTATAACTATTGTGTTTCTGCCAAGGTGCCAATAAAGAATGAAAACATATTGCTTCCCCTCAGCAGTTTACTTGTTTCTTCTTCTATGAAAGAGAGCCAAAAGTTCATATTCAGCCGAAACTTTCCCGCGTTCGTTGCTTGTAAAACTAGTAAATTTGCGACAAAAGAAACTTCGTTATTATTGCGGCAGACTCCGTGGCGCTTAATGAAACTGCCAATTAATTTCATCAGTCTATGACGTGACTCGGTCACCGATGTGGGATATAATTTCCGTAAAGTGACGATTTCTAACTTCAATACTTCTCGTTGAAGCGTTCCTCAGTTGTATTACTCGATAGCATTGTGTATTAGTTTGACTTGGTTTTATTGTTAACGCCAAAGCTGGCAAAAGAATATGAACGCACTATTCCGTGATTCGACGTGATTATTTGACAATTAGATTAGTTCTTGTTTATCGTTGAAATGAAAATATGCGTTTTGAATTAAACAAAATCGTTCCTTTTCGACTTTTCAGCAGATATTTAACTTTTATATTCCATTTATCTCCAGCAGTGAGTAAAAACAAAAATAGACGTTTCTTATATTTTCGAGGGAACAAAACTATCTTGTTGCATACGTTGATATTGGCGAGGAAAACAAATGTATCAAGTTACAAACGGTGACGTGTAAGTAAAATTGTCACATTTGCTACTTCTACGTATTGATTGAATTTAAAATGAACGAAACTCAACGTAAAATACCACAATAAAATTTAAAACCGTCTTGACTAACGGTAATTATTGTAAGTTATTTTGGGGCCTTGAACGAATATACAAACATGGAACATACACACTGCTAAGATTATGTCTTATCACCTTTTGTCTGCTCATATTCTGCCAAGGGGAAAGGCTTAGTTGACTACCCAAGGAGAGAACGGCATAGGTGAGGACCTGTGTGACTACTGTGTCAGAGCCGTAAATTGCACTATGCACTATCTAAGATTGTATCACTAGTTTACCTTTTTTAGCAGTTGGCAAGCAATCGAGACCCGAGAAAGCTTTGTGAAAAAATCGAGACCACGAGACGCACATATATCCGCTAACAAAACGAAGCTGCCAGACCCGTGAAGTTTAACGATAACTTTTGCGAGAGCTATGATTTTTAAAAGACGATGCGATAGCATAGTCAAATGATAGTCGCTAAGAAATCTTTAAATATTGGCTAGCATGTTGAAAACATCTTGCGAAAAATTCTGGAGGCCACACTCGAACATTGCAACTCTCTACCTTCGTAAAATCTTAGACATGTTACGGAAACAGCCGGTTAAACACAACGCGGGATTAACTTCCATAAGTGCTTTGTATTCCATGTATAGGGAAAGTCTTCTACCATAATCGAAACATGTCCTACCAATTAAGTTATCAAAACTTCAACAGTCCTTACCTTTTCTGTAATTTGTCTGTCTCCCTCCAATCCCCGTGTTGTTCGACGTGTACATGAACAAGATGACGAGAATGAGAGTAAGGAGGAAACCTATGAGTTTACCTCGCGTTATAAAAGACATTACGGATACCGTTTGGCTTCAGCACGTACGTTTAAACTAAAGCAAACTCGAAATATTTGAATTTCGATTTGAAAATATTGCGCGACCGAGGGAGGCATGCAATATTCGCATAACCGTGACAGCGCGGTAGAAAATAAACCATGCTTTCAAAATTGTCCTACTAATCAATTCAGACAAAGACGCGTTTGAAATTGCCTTGGCTGTTTCCAGCGGGGGATGATTACCCATGGAGGCCAGCCTGACATATCATAGACAACAGAATTTATTCGAATTTCGGACTGGTAATATTATTACAATATCTCATTGCATTTCGCAAGCGATGTAAAATTCTCTGTTCAGAATTAACAGCAAAATAAACTCTTAGTCTCGTCCGCCAATATAGGTCACTAGAAGAAAAAGAAAACAGATAAAAAACCTTCATAATGGATTCAAAGTTTAATAGCGTCCAAATGAAAAATTTATTTAACTTATTTGGACAGTTCCCTCTGAAAATAATTTGAAAATTGGACTCCAAAAATTCTTCTCACAGCTAAATTTGACTCGGACTACTGTTTCGTCGAATTTTGCCTGCGTTGTCCTCGGAATGTGTTTTATCAAAACGGTTTTCAAACTGGACAGCATAAAGTTATATTAGATACACATTGATGTGAAGTTTATATGAAATAATTCATATATGAACTGCGGTTGTAGATGAAAGTGAAGAATGATCATCGCAGTTAATCTTCCAATTTAAGCAATTGGAAAGAAGAAGCCTGAAAAAAAAATCAGGGCTTCAACGGGATTCGAACCCGTGACCTCCACGATACCGGTGCGACGCTCTACCAACTGAGCTATGAAGCCACACATTGGGAAGATTTTTTTTTTTTTTTTTTTTCAGGCTTCTTCTTGAGAATTGTAGTTTTTATTTCACTGTATATTATGTTGATTTCTTTTGTTATTTTCACTCGGAAAAGTTAGCTTGTATATATAATCCTCCTCCTATCCTATCCTATATCTCTTTATGCCATAAGGCACATAAGGCTTTGACATTCTCTTTCCAACCACTACGGTTTGCTGCGAGGTTTCTGACATTCGCCCATGACTGCCACCCAGCTGTTTTCCTTTCATCTTCAACCATTCTCCTCCATGTTGTTTTGGGTCGACCAGGCCTTCTTTTCCCTTCTGGCCTCCATTCCAGAGCTGTGACGCAATGTTCCTCTTTGTCTTTCCTCATTATATGTCCAATCCAATTCCATCTTCTACGTCTGATTTCATCACTCGTTCTGTTCACTCCTGTGTTCTCCTAAATTTGTTGGTGGGAGATGGTCTGAGGCCACCTTATTCTTAAAATCCTCTTCATGCACTTGTATTGGAAACCGTCCAGCTTCTTTGCTTCTGTTTTCGTAAGTTTCCAAGCTTCACAGCCATACATCAAAACTGACCTAACAATTGTTTTAAACAATTGTACCTTCGTCTTTCTGCCAATCTCACTGGTGCCCCATATTCTTCGCATCCTATAAAAAGCCTGTCTAGTTTTACTCAGCCTTTGCTGTAGGTCCTTGGTTGTTCCACCTTCTTTGTCCAGCAGTGCGCCTAGGTACACAAACTCTTCCACCTCTTCTACCTGTTCACCATTAATCTCTATTCGTTGGTCGTTTTTGGCATTCACCCGCATGACTTTTGACTTCTTTGCATTGATCTTAAGATCGACTCTTGCAGCTTCATCGGCTAGTCTGTTGGTCTTATCTCTTATGTCGACGTACCTAGACGACAACAAAGCGATGTCGTCTGCAAAGTCTAGGTCTTCTAAGATCGAGGTGAACTTCCATCGTATACCAGTTCTTCTACCTTCCGTAGTTCTGCTCATGACCTAGTCAATTGCAAGTAGAAATAGGAAACCAGACATGACACAACCTTGCTTTACTCCTGACTGGACTTGAAACCATTCTGTTGTTTCACCCTCATCTAGAACTGCACACACACAAAGTTGTTGTACATCGCCTTCACCAATTCGATAAGCTCTTCTGGGATTCCGTACATTGACATGATGTTCCACAGACTTTCTCTATGTAGAGAATCGAACGCTTTCTCAAAGTCTATGAAATGGGTGTACAGAATTGCGTTCCATTCGTTGACTTGTTCAAGTATATTCCTGAGAGCAAAGATCTGATCAATGGTACTTCTGTTCTGTCGAAAACCTGCTTGTTCCTTCTTCAGGATGTTGTCGACACCTTTTTTGATTCTACTTATCAACACTCTTCCAAAGATCTTACTGATGACTGGTAACAGTGTAATACCTCTCCAATTCGTACATTCGCGTAGGTCACCCTTCTTGGGTAACTTTACTATCAATCCTCTATTCCAACTTTTTGGTGCTACGCCCTCTTCCTTCACTTTGTTAAACAGTTTTGTTAGTTCCTGCGTTCTCTCATCTAAATCTGTTTTTAGAAGTTCGGCTACTACGTTATCGAGTCCAGCTGCCTTTCCATTTTTCATTGCTTTTATACCACTTTTCACTTCGGTTGGTCGAAATGGTCCAATATCAAATTCTCCGTCATTTTGCCTTCTTTCCATTTCACGGGGCTGAATGGGCCTTTCAGGTGGGTCTTTGTTGAGTACTGCGTCAAAGTATTCTTTCCAGATCTTCAGTCTTTTGCTCCCCTCATTTGTCGGTCTTCCGTTTTTATCGTTTACTGCTGTACTCACTCTTCTCGTCTCACCCGTCAAGGTCTTCACTATTCGATGTAATTCCCCAGTTCTTCCATTTTCTGCCGCTCTCTCAGCGTTTCCTGCCATCTCATTCAACCAGCGCCTCTTGTCTTCACGTGCACTCCTTTTCACTTCCCGGTCCTTTCCCTTATACTGCTCCCTTATTCTTTGTTTGACTCTTTCTGAACGTGTACTTTCGAGCTTCAGTTTAAGTTGTCTCCTTTCTTCTACTTTCTTCCACGTTCCTCCGCATAACCAGGGTTTGCTTGCCCTCTTGGCTGTCCCTAGTACCATTTTGGCAGTTGCAACATAGATATTTTGTATATATAATAGCTACTCTTAAATTAGACTGTGTATATAATTAGATTAGATTGTATATGTAATAGCTACTCTTAAATTCGGGAAAAAATAAAGTCTATGTATGTATGTATATTACTCTGCCCGATCTTTAATCAAACAGAAATGCAAAATGACCGGTGAATGATGCGTTTTCAAATTTCTCCGGCGTAGTGTGGACGGAAAACATTTGATGAGTTTTCAGAGTAAAACTTCCGATTTTTTCCTCCGGCGTAGTGTGGCGCCTAATACTAATTTACATTTTCTCGGACCGTGAACATGCATTTAAAACGGTTTACGGGATCAGCACGGTGAAGACATACTTTGAAGACGTTTATGGCCTTTGTATGGCTTTATTACTACCTTGGTTATGGTATAATTGAAGAAACTGCAGGTTTTCTAGAAATGTTCGAGTAAATACGTATGCACGGGTGAAGTGAGGTAACAGCTATGGCCTGCCGGAGTTGCTTCTCACTGTAAATGAACAGCCAGTCGCAGGATCTCTTCTTTATAGTTCGTGTCCACTAACTGTTGCAAACTTGGAAATGTCTCGAAGCTCTTAGCGTTCAAATTGTACTCGTTTGAACGTCAATCATTTATAAAAAGGATTCATAATTTGATTTCATTGCAACATCATGGAAAATCCACGGATTCCAAAATCCTTGGCCCTTAAAACCACGTTTAATCGATACGCTTGAATAACGCTACAGACGTTACAGAGCTTAACTAGCTACTTTTAGTTATTTTAAATAAAAATACTTCAAATAAGTTTTAATAGCATAAGTCCTTGCCGGCCATAGCGTAACAATGTGTACAAGTTTATTGACATGTACCAAGTATAAAAAAGAATTAAAAGAGCGAAAAGAACTTGAACTTTAGTGCGTCCTCTTTCTCGCTAAAAAATAGATCGTTTTCACTGTCACACAATAAAGGAAGTAAATCGAAAACCATTCGCTGGATTAAGTCAAGAAATTGTAATGTTATAGGAAATGAATAAAGAAGACGCTTCTACAAGCTTAGGGTGTCTGCGTTTTCCCAAACTTGATATTCGTTGAAATATTTCGCACAAATTTACAGAGCCCAGTATGCACCGCCATATTGGTGCAGCTTGGTAAACCAATATGGCGGCCGGAAAATAGTGGAACTTACTTTGCTCAGAGAATGGCGACTGATTATCTGTACTGAATAAACAAACATTTACATAAGCACTTTTCCTAACACTTAAACTTCTAGAAGGGCTAAAAACCACGAGATAAGAATATATATTCTTTTACAAATTACGCGATCGTAGCTTTATCTCACACACTACTCTGAATAACTCCAAAAAACTCTGAAATTCAAAATGCGCTGGTTTCCAAACGAAGCACGCTATTGAGCTGAAAAGTTGTAAACAAATATAAATTTAGCAGCCCTTATTTATGCCTGACGGGGATAAAAACTTTGGTGGCTCTTTCGTTGTAGATTTTTGAACATGATGATGTCACGCGAAAACGATCTATCGTCGCAACCACAGTATAAAGCCAAGTTTCACTCATTCCCAGTCCTGACCCGATTCAATCATCAAAATATATTGTGCCCCTCCCCAGACTCCAAGAGCGATTTATATTTCCGTACGAGGTAAATGTTAAAAGCTTTCTCTCTTCGCTTAACTGTCCTGAAATTTTGTTTTTTCTGTCCTGAAAATTTCCTGGAACCAAAACAAAAAACAGAGCTTCTAGAAGGTAGTTCCAAGAGGTATTGCTCTTGGTGAGGCTTTCCAGTGAAGTGAAGCGGAAATTACAGTTAATCCTCTACCATTTTACCTAAATTTCTAGAATGTTTAACTAAATTAAAACCAGCCCTGTGCCTAGTTGTTCAAAAGGTAGGTAATGCTATCCACCGGATAAATCACTATCCAATGGATAAGTCTTCCCAAAGCAAACCACACTATTCGCTGCATAGTAATTTATGGAGTGGATAGTGTTATCCACTTTTCGCACAACTCAGGCCAATGATTGGACGATCAAATCCAGTGCAGAAGACTTGAAATGCTCTCCTCGCATGATGTCGACTGTTGATGTGGGGAAAGGCGTTCATGTTGTTGTTGTAATTTTCATGGCGTCTTTCACATCGACTGACACCAGAGTATAAAGAGGGTACTCTGTTACACGCTGCACTGTGTACTTGAGGGAATTCAGACCGTCTGTACTCATTCGCTTGACAGAAGTTTTAAGGCTAGCAAGGCTGTAGGTGGATTGAAAAGAAATATATCTGTTAAGATGGCCTGGGACGGGATGAAGCGGAATGGGGCGGGACGGAACGGGATGGAATGGGATAGAATTAAACGGGACGGATGGGACGCGAAGAGATGGGTTGAATGAATAAATGAATGAATGAATGAATGACTATATGCGTGTCAATGGTATTTAGCGTTAAAAAAGCTAATTGGGGACACTATTTACACATTAAAATATATCTTAGCTACATAAAGTTAAAATTATTTACAATTTAATTCGAGCAAACCTTAAGTTGGTCTTACACAAATTTCTCTCCCAAAAAAGACATTTTTTCGAAACATAAAGATTCTCTGACCATTCTCCGACCTTTTGCAAAACGTATTTTGAAATGATTTTCCTCTAATTGCTCCTTGATTTGCGTTTAAATTACGAAATCTGCACACTGGTAGCTATACTTTAACATAGCAACGCCCCTAGCAACGGATGTTTACAGTCCAAAAGTACTTATAAAATGGATTCAATTTAGTACATTTGAATTATACTTGACAGGAATTCTTTAAAGATTTGTACTTATGCGAATTTCTCTATCACTATGGTCTGCGATGGTAAAGGATGGAATTAGATGGGATGGGAGAAGACGTGACGGGGAGGGACGGGACGGGATGGGATGGGATAGAATGGGACAGAATAGAATGGGATAGGATGTGATGTGATGGGATGGCATGGGATAGGATAGGATAGGAAGTAAAGGTATAAGACAGAAGAAAATGGGATGAAATAAATCGACAAATGTGAAAGCTTACAGTTTGAAAGGTAAAACCATTCTACGTTCCTTCAAATGTTGTTTGTATTGAATACGACTCAGGATGAAGATATATCTCTCAATGTAAGAGGCATAGATAACTGTACATACCGATTTGGATTGGCCCCAGTGCTGCGGAAGTGAAAAGTTTTCAACATTTTGTACCTGCCAGCTTGCATGGATGGTCGCATAAGCTTGAGCTCCTTGGCAGTAATTCTGGTAAACGAAACATGTGTGGTTAGAAACCTTGTTATTCATCAACTTGAAGTTGATCAAGATAAATTACATTAGCTACAGTAGCGATTTTGTGAAGCTGAAGTTTCGATCGTAAGCTCTTCGTCGCTGAAAACAATGCATGGAAAAGCCGGATTTTTGCGAAAACGGTTAAAAAGAGAAAAAGAATATTAAATGAATTTCACAATCGAGTTGTTATAGGAAATTGAAAATCGTTTGCTTCGGCCCCGTCCACACTTCGCCGGAGAGATTTGAAATCGCAGCTTTCATGAAAAAAGAGCTTTTCGAAAGCGTTCTTCAACCGGAGAAATTTGAAAGCCCCAGCTTTGCGATTTTAGTGTGGTGGGAAAACATTTCGAAACCGGAGCTTTTCAAAAACGATGACGTCCTGATTATCATGTGATTTTAAAACCCTAATCCTTCAGGGCGCACTCAACCTATTCTGCCGTCGTTGATCGTTGCGTGTAGTGTTTGGATGGGAAATTACTCCGTTTTCGGATTGAGAAAACGCCGTTTTCGAATTTCTCCGCCGTAGTGTTGACGGGGCCTTGTACCCTCCTCTCATGTGTAAGACAGCAAGCGACCTCACTGATTTGTTTATTAAAATACACTGATTATACCTTTTATAAAGGTCGTCATCTTCTCCTCCCCAGCCCCAAAACTCGTTTGAAAAGCCATTGATAAGTTCAAAGTGTTCCCTCGTAAAAGAACCAGCTCCTCCAAAAAGACCTTGATATGGGAGACTGGAAAAAAACAGACAATCAGCTCATAAATGAGCAAACTATTGACTTTCACTCAGAAACTTCATGGCCAGAGTCAGCAGACATTACTATTTTTGTATAGTGTCTGGGAGATGAGGGACAGGTGTATTCATTACGATCATCCTCTGGTATCAAGTCAACATCGTGAAATATAAAGCAGTCGTATTGGTCAAACTTCAATGATTCGTTAAAGCCAATGTTGAACAGGATTGCACGGTTAAACGGTGTATTTCCTAACTGGTGATGAAATAATTCATGTTAAGCGATGTTTGTATTCATCTTGTAGGTGACAGACTACCAACAGGCCTTCTATTTCTCAGTCGCTTGCCTGACGCAAGAACAATATTCGCAATTCGGACCGAATAACATAATAGAAAAACAAAATTAAATTCATCATCCATTTTGGGTAAAAGCGCAAGCCAGAGTTAAATATCTATTACTATTTTCATTTTTCAGTTCGCTTTCGAAACATTTGACGGGAAATTGTCCGCCAGGCATGATTGATCATGTGGGAAATAAGATTTCTACTTACCAAGAAATTGTTCTCTATGGTGCAGTGTTGGTTCTTTTGCAACAAATCATAATACTTTGCATCTTGCAGATGGATCGGACCTTTCCAATAATTTTTTTCCACAATTTGTGGCATCGAATTCTTTCAATGATAGCTTGCATTCATTCCACAAAAAGTCCGCCCCGGGATTCCAATTCTTACATTTGGAAAAGAGACATTTCCAATAGATCACAATCATTGCTCCTGGGATAGCTAATGACAATTTTAGTTATTCTACGTAAACTTACCTGTTCTACTACAAAGATTCTGTAGTCGACATTCTGTCTCTTCAAGAAAGGGTGCATTTGTCGAACAAATATTGATAGCTGTCCATAACGATTACGGTATGGAATTATTAAGGCCATCTGTGGAGAAAGTATCTCTTCGTTAACAAAGGACAAATAGAAAACCTAACTATGTCGGTTTTACCAACCGACACCTGTACTAACGCGTTATCGAACACACAAGCTCCAGATCTTCGATTGGCAAACATATGAAACAACATGGAGTCGAGAAATCAACTATCGCGGACAATTTTTCGGTCCTCAAAAAGTGCCGGAATAAACTACACTACTTTTTGTTGTCTAATCACTCTGCAGTGAAACGAAACAAAATAATTTCTAACTTAGTATAAGTAAGAAAACATCAGTCATATAGGAGGGGGCATCTCGTTTATTGATCAGACATAAATTGCCCTAGGATAGTTATTAACACAATAAACGTAATAAACAAAAACACGGAAATTTACTAAAAAGAAAAATTTCCAAAATGAACAGATCAAAAGCGGAGATGCCGTCAAAGTGACAACTCCTAACGGACAAACTCCTTAAATATTAACTTCTTAGCATAATTACGTAACTTGCATACCAACGAATCTACATACCAGCACAAAATTATCTTACAATAACAACGTGAAAAATCATATATTTACGAAAAGTTGTTTTTTCTCAAAATCTCAAACCATCATTGAACGTGCAATCGGACTCGATTCGCGGGAAACTATATCATTAGCACAATTATCGCGCACGTAGGAATTCCACCTAATGATATTTATAACTCAACTCTTTAAACAACTTTGACATTCAACGATTTTTATTCTTGATAATGATGTTGGATACATCGAAACGTCGAATAACGTTACTCTTTATATTTCTTGTTAAATTACAAAAACAAGAAAAATATTTAAGATACACTATAGTATGCACGCTCTAATTGGTCAATAGGTGCGTTAAGGTACGGCTATGTTAACACGGAAAAAGTCCTCTATTGCTTAGATGATGCACGCTGATATCACTAATATCACCCTTTATCTCTGCAAAGATATACTTTACATACAGCAGAATCCAAAAATCCTTTAAAAATTCAAATTTATAGTTAAGCTGATCAAAAAATGAAGAAATTTGGATAGATACCTCACCTTGACTCTGGCTTTGCATTCAGTAGGTTTCCAACATCCGCCATTACTGACCCAGCCGCCATGCACAATAGCCATTTCCTTCTCTACTTCTTCCATTCTAGGAATCGACTCGTTTACATATACACGGCCCACTGAAATATAATCAATTGGATATATTTTGAGCTTATAATATGAATGTGTAAGATGTTATATTTTTTCTCAATTATGGACTAAAAGATTGTTATTAGTATCGAAAAACGGCTCTTTGAGCCGGTCTTGTATAACAAAATATGCTAGGTTTAGAAACATCAAATTTCCGCGGGACAATTATCAGGCTGCTCCAAGATAAACACTCTATTGTCTTTATTTCTCACCACCAAATTTTCTTCCGCGCTCCAGTTCAAAAACCATATTGAATTATTTTCAACTTTTTTAGAGGGAAGGCGTGAAAGCCAAATGTAAAATTTGGAAGTGTAAGAGAAACAAGACAGATTGCGTCTTTTAATTTTTTTTTTTTCTATAAGCCTGCTTTTTTACAAAAAAATTTTTATGGACGAGTGCTATCCATCCGGGTATTTTCCTCCGACAAAACAATAGAGTGTTTCTTCTGAGGAAATATCGGCTGATAGTTGCTCCGCGGAAATTTGATGTTCTTGAAACAAATATTTATTGCATTCTTTGGTCTTTATTGCTAGTGGTGAACTATAATGGCTGATAGTGTACAATGGTTTAACCAAACAGATTGCAGCATTTGCATTAGTATAACAGAAGAATTTTACTCCTGGCTGATAGTGTATGATAGCTTAGCCAATCAGACTGCCGCCTTAGCGTTACCATACTAGTAGAATTCTACTAACGTATCTTATAAATCACCTGAATGATTATAGGGATATCAGTGTACTAGACAGAGGCAACGTTTGACTATGTCTAGGGGCAAATTAGTATGTACAGCTGTATTTGCCCCCTGAGCATCCCATAATAGCTTTTTGAAACAATACAATTCAAAATGGCCGCCGTATCGCCGTAAAGGTCCATTGTACTGTTTGAATGAGGGATTTTGAGACAACAGTGTTACGCATCACTGATGCATATTAACCGTTCATTGAAATGTTTGCTGAAGAATACTGACATTTCAGCCCAGTTAACCATTCGGTTGCTTTCTTCAAGTTAGATAAAATGTAAAACTCTGAATTATGCTTTAAATGCAATAATACGCTCAAAGTGATATGTATGTATATATATTTAATGCCATTGTTCCTACCGAAAGTAAGTTAACCGTAGCGACTTGCAATTAAACCTATGTCGCTAGAAAGTTTTTCAAAGCGCAGGACAGCAAAAATATCTATTTACCGTTTGTTAGAACTTTCGCTCCGAAAATCCCGGTGCAAACTTTTGCACATTTAATTTTGTAAGTGACAATGTCGTGCCTGTGTAAATGGTCCTAAGTCATGTCGTAGGACTGTCGTAAGCTTGTCTTATGCGACAAAGTCGTACCGTGTAAATCGGCCCTTAGAATAGTTTTTATCTTATTTGCATCTGAATTAGTTTGTGTAAATTAATTCATTGACAGAACGCAGTCCATTTTGGTCCGAACGAGGCGACTGAAGGCAGCTAATAAAGTGAACTTTAAAGTAAACTAGAATATAACATTGAGAAATCGGGACTCACCTAACGTCGAAGGGCTTTTAGGACATAAGTTGTCTTCAAGATCTTGTACTGTTTTGCCTCCATCGCTCGCTACTCCAGCCTTCGCTTCACCTATAATTGAGCTGTTTTGTTTGTGGTTATCGTGAATTGCTACTGATCCATCGGCTGAATGATTAGTTAAACTGTTGTTGGAGGTTCTATTTCTGTCATTTTTATTATCAATCGCCAACACCGTCGTTTTCATCTTCTGGTCGGAGTGCTTTGAGCTTGAGCTCTCTTGAAGCAAATAAACTTTGTCGCTCGCTTGTATCGAAGAATTTGTTCGCGACGTATTCGTTGACGTTACGTCAGATTCAACAAAATCGTTTCCAATCTTCAAGTTCAGCGTTCCCAGATACTTAATCTCCAGTCTCGAAGCATATGAATATCTCAGAGAGTAGCAAAACATCGCAATGATAGCTAACACCGCGATGAAAAATGTACAAAATATGAACGTTTTTAGCCTGCTTATAAAACTGACCATTCCTCCGTCCACTGAAAGGAAAATTCCTCTTCGGCTGTCTCGGTAACTACGTCAGAAAGTAGTTCTGGGGATCATAAACGAACGTTTGCTTCATCTAGAACAGTAACATTCAAAAATACGGCCATGATAATGGCAAAGATCTTTAAAATTTTCCTCGTTGTGTGGCTGTTGGTGCATGGTATTCAAAAATGTTATTGGTTCGTCCGCACAATCACCTGACCGCCCTTGTATAGCAAGACAAGGACATGAAGCTATCGTGCGTTTGTTGTGTTTCAATATAACGAACGAAGTAAGAACAACAGAAATAGGCTGGGCGGGGGGGGGGGGGGGAAGTCTCTCTGATGGTTTGGATTTTCGTTTATGAACGGTCACGGACTATGAGACCGAAAGACTACACATGCACTATACCATGGCCATCTGATGGGTATAGATCGTTTTCACGTGACGTCATCACTTTTTAAAATCCAAAACTAAAGAGCCACCAAAGTTTTTATCCTCGTCAGGCATAAGAGGCGGTATATTTATATCTGTTTACAATTTTACAGCTCAATAGCGCGCTTCGTTTGGAATCCAGAGCATTTTGAATTTCAGGATTATGGAGATGCGTGACACAAGGCTTACGATCGAGTTTGTCGAAAAATATATACTTATCTCATGATTTGGAGCCTTTTTAGAAGTTAGAGCATTATGAAAAGTGCTTATGTAAATGCTTGTTTGATCAGTACTGATAATCAGTCACCTAGACAGCCAAAGTAAGTTCCAGATGTTTACACTATTTTCCGGCCGCCATATTGGTGTACCACGGAGGTACGCCAACATGGCGTTTTCATACTGGGCTCTGTAAATATCTGCGAAACATTTCGACGAATATCTGAAGTTTGGGGAAACGCACATGCCTAAAACTTGGAGAAGTGTCTTATTTAGTTATCTTCTATAACATCATAATTTCATAGCTTTTTCCACTGGATGGTTTTCGATTTATTTTTTTGTTGCGTGATAGTGAAAACGATCCATTGCTGGTTTTCAGTGTCACGCAATTCAAAATAGATCAAAATCAAAATCAAAACCGGTCAATAGATAAAGTCCAGAATCTGGGAAATGAAAGGAAGTAAATATGCAAAGACTCTCGCCAAAATTCTGGTCACAGCAATTTTTCTTCTGCGAGATATGCAGAGAAATTTTTTACCCAAATTTATAGAGATTTTTATGAAGACGCCATGCTGCCCATCCGTATGGGCACCAACATGACGGCCGGAAACCAACAGAAACATCTGTCACTGAGTTTTGCAACAAAAGCGTGAATTTATCCCTCGAGGAACTCTAAAAAATTAAAATAATACTTTTTCTAAGACATGAACTGTTCAGATAGCCACGTTCCCCGAAATAAGTCACTTTTTTAACCATCATGACAGCTCTGTAGGCCGTCATCATGATGTAAATGCCGCGTCGGCGTCACGCAAAAGCTTAGAAATTCGAGCGTAGTGTATCACAAAACCAAGAACCCATTCGGAGCGAAAATTTGTATGAATATTAGTTTTCAGCTGCTCTTATACATCATTTAAGTAAAATCTCAGGAAGATCAATAGTTTAGTAGTTCGAATTTTGGTGACGTCATGTGAAAACCAGCTTGCAGAACTGCCATTGCAGCGTCCGCGCTACACCGTAGAAATTTGAAAACGCGACTTCTCTTCTAAAAATAGGCCTACTCTTCACACTGATCCGTCAAGAAAATGGAACTTTTCGAGAACGTTTTTCAAACCAAAGGAATTTCAGGAGGAAAGCATTTTAAAAACGGTGCTTTTCGAAAACGATGGCGAAACGATAATCATGTGAAGATTAACAGATGGCTGCAAAAATTTTTTATAGCTGGGAAATAGGGTGAAATTCAATTTTACAGATAGTTGAGAACTCGCGGAAAATTTAACTAGTACTAATAAATGAAATTACAGCTAGCAATCCTATCGAGATCACGCGCGTTCATTTACTATTTTTCGGCTTTCGATTAGCTATTATTGTTATTATTATTATTACTATTACTATTACTATTACTATTACTATTACTATTACTATTACTATTACTATTACTATTACTATTACTATTACTATTACTATTACTATTACTATTACTATTACTATTACTATTACTATTACTATTACTATTACTATTACTATTACTATTACTATTACTATTACTATTACTATTACTATTACTATTACTATTACTATTACTATTACTATTACTATTACTATTACTATTACTATTACTATTACTATTACTATTACTATTACTATTACTATTACTATTACTATTACTATTACTATTACTATTACTATTACTATTACTATTACTATTACTATTACTATTACTATTACTATTACTATTACTATTACTATTACTATTACTATTACTATTACTATTACTATTACTATTATTATTATTATTATTATTATTATTGTTAATATTGGAGGCAATTACTGAGCAGGTCTGTTTTTAGTTGTTGTCGCTTTGTACGGTTATCGTGTAAGGATTCTGAATACACCAATATTTGAATATTATATCTTACAGAATGTGAGCTAAACATGACTTTTCTGTGACAGGTCAAGTCCAAACACCGAGGAAATCAAATACAAGAAGACATCTTCACGTTCCTTTTGATTATCTGGTCACAGGCACTTCCCTATTGTTTTTGTTACTAGCCGGTTAGTGTTGTGATTACGACGATTTTGAGGGCGTTAGTACTCAGCGCCGATGAAAAGCCCCAACATAATTTTCATACCAGATTTTACACTGACATTTCTTCTTTCAAAATGTCAGAATATTAGGTGTTTCGGTGTTTTACCGGGAAGCAAATTTGCTGCTTGAAAAAGTGTGCGTAATTAAGAATATTTGAGGAAGCAAATTTTCTTGATTTTAAGCGGCTCGTCTTGACCCCGAAAATCAATCCACAGAAGTATAATCGGCCTGAAAAACCTTGTAAACTCCTCAAAAATAAATTTCCAGGCTCAAACTGGAGTGTTATTGTGATGCGGATTGAACAGAACGAAGTTTATGATAAGGTGTTTTGACCAGACGTGGGGCCGTAACGAATTTGTGATTTTTTGGCGGCTTTAAAAAATTATCATATCTCGCTAAGACTTGGGAAAAATTAAATAAGCGCCTGCCCTCGATTATACGCCTCCCTCGTATAAGTGCCCTCGTCTTCTAATAAATTTCAAATAAGCGACCCGGCCGCTAATTCGAGAATTTACGGTATCCACTACTCGATAGATTTGAAATTCTGTCGCCGGGTTGCTAAGCTGTTAACCTGAAAACTTTACTAAAGCCCCAGTTCTCGCTCATTACTCGATCTGCTAATTAAGGACGTTCGCAAGAAAATGTTCTAATCGATGGATTTTCTTCAAACTTCTACTGTGGACAGATAATGAATTACTTGTTTCAGAAATGGAAAAAAATGGGGTCGCGGACTTCGTTTCAGAGATAAAGCTAAGCGTGTGGAAAACTAGTCTAATTTTGAAAAATTGGCGAGTGTAAATCAGCATGATCTCCAGGGTTTTTAGCTTTAAATATCAAAGATGAATCAACGGAGACAAGCTATACTAGTAATATTTTGTAGAAGTGAGTCCGTTGCGTTAATAATTCCAAACGTTGCCAAGGTTTTCACAAAACTTAACCCTTTAAAAGGCCTTTGAAACCGCCGCACAGATAAACGAAGAGCTAAAATTCGATGGTGCATTTTGCCAAAACTTCAAGCTTCTAATCGATAGATTTTCTTCATTTTTTCGCTAAACATAGAAAATCGTTAGAGAAAATGATCCATCGAAAGAAAAATAGGGGTCACCGAACGTCCAAGGCAGGCAAAAGCTATAGCGATGGCCATCTACCCTATAATTGTTCATTTTATTACTTAGCGTGCGCTCGATGCATGACGTGGCGTGTGAATTTGCGTGCGCAGTAAGAATACGCAGAAACAATTAGCGCGAACTTCCTTAACGAAAGGAGACGAAATAATATTCAGTTCTGGACGGATCGAATTGTTGTTGGTGAAGATGAAGGCGATCAAACCGTTATTGCTTTTGGCTCTTTTAACTACTGGAATATTGCTAATCAAACTGTACACAAAGCAAATGAAGATGAATCTCGACTCAGGTAAGCGTTTAATTTGTCTTGTAATCAGGTAGTGTGCTCAATATTTGAATCAGTTTCTAATAAGGACATAAGGATCGCACTCAGGTCTTGTGTTTCTTATTCCTACAAGTCCTCAGCTTCAACAAATCGTTATGAATGGTTTTGGTATTCAATTTAGCACGCAACTGAATGCAAATAACGCGAGAAACGACACCTCACGATATCTTTACTTTAAGATACAGGTTTAACAAGTTTAACTTCCTGTTTTCCTCTCGTTCCCTATGATCCTCTGAGAGCGACAAAAAACCGCTCGAAGTCAAACTTTCACCGACTGAGAAAATTGTTGGAAAATAAATTTAGTATTGCCCACTGCCGACAGTTGTTACATGTAACTGTTTGTTCGCTATTTCCATCTACTCGCCAAGATGCTGTCACAAAGGCATACAGTTACTCTACAATGTAACGCATTCAATGAAAAACAGCAATTAAAAACAAGTAAAGGAAAAAAGATTCTGATCAGTTGCTAGTTTGTGTCATTTTTGTTTCGTGATCTCGAAAACACACTTTATACTGAGCATGCATTAAATCTAGAGTAATGGTATGCAAATTTTTTGCTAACCATGTGAAATGGACCGTTATGATGGTTGTAATTAATAGTTATGCATGAAGCTTAAGAGTAAATGTCAGTAAAAACCAAAGATTATCGAAACGAACGGAAATGGGGTTAGACTTTTGAAATATTTATTTTTTTCGGGATTAAACCGTTAAGAACTCTCCGGGGATAAGTAACTCAAATTTCACCATGCGCGATCATTAAATTATGCACTTTTCGGGCAGTTGTCATAAGAACGAAAATGTAACAGAAAGACTTCTCTAGCTATAGAGCGTTTTCATTATCACGCCATGAAAAAATAAAATCAAAAACCATTCAGTGGATAAGGTCAGGAAATTGTGATATTACGGGAGATAAATAAAGAAGACAGTTCTCCAAGTTTAAGGTGTGCCGCGTGCGTTGTCCCAAAGTTGAGATATTCGTCGATATGCTCCGCGCAAAGTTACAGAGCCTAGTGGAGCCGCCATGTTGGTGTTCCTCTGTAGTACACAAATATGGCAGCTGGAAAATAGTGTTAACATCTGGAACTTACTTTGGTTATCTGGGACAATAATTATCCGCACTGAACAAATAAACAGTTAAATAAGCAGTTTTCTAAATACGACAACGTCTTAAATGGCTAAAAAATCACGAGATAAATACATACTTTTCGACAAACGCGATCGCAGTTTTATGTGACGCACCGCAATAACTTCGAAATTCAAAATGCGCTGGTTTCCAAACGAAGAGCTAAAGCTGGAAAGTTGTAAACAGATATAACTTTAGCACCTCTTATGACTGATGAGGATAAAAACTTTGGTGGCTCTCTAGTTTTGGATTTAAGAATTTGATGACGTCACGTGAAAACGCTCTATAGATATATGGGTTGGACTTGCTTTATCGAGACAAAGTGATAGTTTTTGTCTCTTGTTATTCCAGGGGGAGCTACGGTTCTGTGTACAAACGACATCTTCGGCCATTTAAAATCAAGGCAAAGGTGGCGCAAAGGTGGCCTAGAATAGCTTGGCAAAAATTCATGCGGTAGTGTCTCAAAGTTTACAATAACAGAACCAAGAAGCCCTGAAAGATAGTTCTTCACGATTTGGGTTTTATCTTATAGGGACCTTTAACTCTCAAAGAAAGATCAGTTCGGTTAAATGACTACGACGACATAATGAAATGCATAATAAAAAAATCAAACTCGTTGTACACAAATAATTGTTTTCATCAGTTATATCTTCACTTGCCGATGAAATGACTAGAAACGTATTAAAATGTCTATAGCTGCACTTGATTTTCATATAATGAGCCAGGAAAAACAAAAATTTCGACTTTTCCTGCCCTGAGAATCGCACAATAATTCTGCATAATTCTGCACACAGCAGGTTGAACAATTGAATTGCTCTCAACAGGTTAAATTTGCCACACAGCCGTTAGTATACGTTTGCCTCGCGTCCACTGGTATTTGCATCCCTTCTGCGCCTCCGGCACTCGCCAGTTTCGAATTCACTGAAAATTGTCCAACTGGAGGAGATTCCGCAAACAGTGCTGAGCTCGAGCGACTGAAATCCGATATGCATGATTCTGCTGTCAGGCAACGCCTTCTTGTAAATTTACAGCTACTTTGTATACACGCACCGCCATTTACAATCCGCAGATCAGTTATTCGTGAGACACGTAGTGCTCAGTTACTTGAAAGAGCTGGCACGCTCCTGGACTAATTGTGTGAGTCGTGCGATTTGAGGTGAGATGTCAGAAATATTGATGCAAATGTCTCTTAGTCTATCCACTCTTGAGCCTAAAGTTTTGAAAATTTAAGGGGGCTCTGAACCTTATGTACCGATTTTTTTAAGCTTTGCTAAAAGTTGCGTCTTGTCATGCTTGTTAAAATTTGATAATATAAGAAAAATTCACCGTGCCGTTTTTGAATTATAAGCCCCTAAAGCTGTAATTAAGGGTGTTTTTAGCAGGTCATACTGTTGCTATGGTAACCTATGGTGTCATGAAAATGAATAGAACGTGTTCACCAATGATTGGGCAGTTTTTTATATCATCACTGAACCATCAAATGATAAAGAGTGGTTATAATGGCCCATCAAAATCTAACTGCTGGAAACTGTTTTTAGCCACCTTAAAGTTGTGAGTGTACGTTTTTGTACAAGTTCACTGAGATGTTAAGATCGAAAGATACAGTCGGATGCTCAATAGCCACATCTCTCGTCATATTTGCACATACAGCTGATAGATGACTCTTAGTTTCGGCGGAAATTTCGTTCTCGTCGGCGCTCTCCTTGGCCACTTCTGAAACTTGACTAGTTTTAGCTTCGTTACCGGCGACTTCGACTTCTAATCGTTTCTTTGTTGAAAGACAGCTAAAGAAGCCACTAATCTGCTGCGACGTAAGGACTTCATCAGGTTGAAATCGGCGTTCCCCCGCTTGGTCTCTTGCTAAGTTCATTGCTTTAAAAATTTCCTGTGGATCGCTTTTCCGTCCACTTTGCTCCCCTTTTTGAAATTGGTCAGTAAAGAACTCGGTTTGTTTCTTTGTAAAACGCACCTTTTTCTTAATTGTCTTCAGGGCCCAACCCATCGGAAGAGGTAGATTTTTATCCTTGCGTATAAAGTGAGAATAAATTAGAAGAACATCAATTCTTACAAGCCGTGAGATTACTCATTGTAATCGCTTACTGATCCGACGGGTACGAGGTTTTTCGTAAGTGCTGCAAAGTAATTCCCCTTTCTGCTGCGGGTACTCGTTTGGATTCCTTTTTGTGACCGGAGACATCCTGAGGCACAGAACATAATCTACTAGCTCTTCTCCATCCGATGTAATGGATGTAATGGGCAAACAGTCATTTCCGAAAAATTGACGGGCTTCACGAAAATCCCGCTTCGTGTTAATATAAGTTCCATCTCTGTCTCATCCTGAAAACTGTAACAAACGCTGGTACGTAGCTTCTGATATCCTTGCTGCATGATGACAGCGATACTGTCTGAGTGGACTGATGCTTTGCTCGTTACTCTGTACCACAAAAGCCACCAACCAGATCAAGGAAAGAACAAGACATTCTTTTTCTGCTGGAGTTAAAGCAACCATTATCTTTATGCCTTTCACCGAAGATTATTGTGCTTTTGCTTTATCTTTACTTTCATTAACTGGTCACATTTGTTTCCCGTGAAAAAAATGTATCGTTATTTCGTTCCATAGAGTTTCACTGTACGGTTAAAATTTGTGACATTTGTTAGGTCTGTTTCTTTGCTATATCTGTTTCGTTCACGATGGCAATATATTTGTTTAGACTTTATTTATAAGGCAGAATGAATTGTTAGTTGATCTCGTTACGTGACAGACTATCACATGACGTGTGCAGGGTTTGGCGGGTTTGGCGTGAATTAAAAATGGCGAAGATGTCCTCTGCTAATTAGGCAGTGGTTTAGTCAGGAAAGACAGAATACTAAAAATATCACCATACCTTGGTAAAGAAAGGCCAACTGTATATATTTATAACGAGAGAAGTCCTGCTGTTGCATTTTAGTTCATGCAAGGACTGCCTGAAAACTGCGCAATTTCCAGCTCGCACGCACTGATTTTCAACCATACTATTCGTAACGGTTTATTCTCGTTAAAATGAACATTTACACAAAATAACCTCATTTACTTTAAGTCGTACCTGCAGCTACCTGTAGACAAAAAATGGTAAGACACGAGGACCCATCCGCGCTACGCCGGAGAAATTCGAAAATTAGGTTGTCAGAAAAATTGTAAACTTTCAATTCTTCGATTACTGTCAGTATTGAAAATGAATGCAACAGACAGTAGACTGGTAGACAATTTGTGGATCTGACCATACATATATATTTTTTAATATTTGTCTAAATTTTTATTTTCTTTTTCAGCGAACGTTAAGCCGCATATCTCATAGACCGAATTTATGTAATATTGAAAACGGTTTCTTATCTTGCATTTTAATAATTGTTAAAAATTCGATTTTAAAGAAAACTATTTGTCTTCGGATTCCTATATACGGCTGGCGGGATATTTTGCCTTCTTTACGGCCTACGGCTAACGGTTAAACAATTTTTCTTACGGTTTAAAGAAACCTTAGAAATTAATTACATAGTGCATCCTAAAAGATACTTTGAAAGCTAAAATTAGTGCATGGTGTTTTGTCATCAACACTCAAAGTGAGGCCACAATCCTTGATTGCGAAGCGAGACGACAAGCATTCCCGACCTCATCGTATCCCTCCACCAGAAGTTGCCTCCACACAAATGATGTGTAACTGTCAAATCCTTTCTTTTTTTTCCTTCTTAGTGCAAATTTATGCCTTGGAAGCGATAAAAGAGGATTCAATTGCACACACTGTACAGGTATGGTTCTTAGACTTTTTACACTGGTGGAAACGGGTGGAAATAAGTGTGGTTCAGAACGTGCAATTGAGGGTTACTGTGCATTGATTTCGGCATGTTGTGCATGGTTGGTTTGGAAATTGAGCATGACGGGAATATCTCTCTTGATCTTTCTCATCTCTTGCACAGAGAAAATTAGGTTGTATATTAACTTTTCCAAGACCAGTATAACAAAGTTGAATTGCATCCCTTTCCTAAAAGAAAATGACATCATTTTCCTCTCACCATAGTTTCAAATTGTAACTTGGCAGAAAATTGGTAATTAAAGGCTTTAAGGGAGCTACCTAACTTCACCGTTTGGACATAGTTTAGCTTAAATTTTTAAGTTCTTCGTTTGCAATCCAGGTTAATCTTCTCCATCCTTTTCCATCCTTGTTCCTTTATGGTTCATTATTATCTCTGTGGTGTTTATCTATCTGAATAAACTTTTAATATTTCCAGAATTTCTTTCGATTAAAGGTCAGTTTGTTCGAGGCCAGAATATCTCAAAATAACTTGACTGAGCTCTAAAAAGAACGCCCAACTTCAACTGAACCAGGAAAATCCAGCTATTTTTGTATTTCGACTTAAATACTCCAGGCATGGTATACATCACACACCGTATCTTGAGGTGCTTTCAAGTTTGAATACTCTGTGATTGTTCCGTTCTGGCTATTGTATTACAAAATGACATAGATCATATCTGCAATATGTTTCCATTGGTTGGAACTGAGACTAACAAACTACTTAATTCATTTCTTCTTCATAGGAATCATATATTCTTAACACTCCAAGAGAGTTACGACAACAAGAACGCAGAAAGCTGGTTGAGAAGTTTTGTCAAAAGACTGGACACAATGCCATGCCAGACCCTTTTCACTTGGCAGTGATTCCTTCTCTCAAAATACTATACTGTGTAACACCTAAAGTGGCTTCCAGGCAGTGGAGGACAATGCTGTATCACTTTAACAAAGGCCTAAGAGGGAACTTGCGATTGAATTCATTTCCTCCTGACCAGCAAAAGCGGATGTTGCAAACATATTTCAAGTTCACGTTTGTTCGTGAGCCGTTCGAGCGCATTCTGTCGGCGTACAAAGACAAGTTTATCAATCTAAGGCAGGTATCCGTAGACCGCAAAATTCGTGAATTTCACGGCAAAAAAATCCTGAAGAACTTCCGTCCACATGCTTCAAAGAGTGCACTTAAAAAACTCGATGACATAACTTTTCGTGAATTTATTCAATATTTAGTAACCAAAGGAAGTAACAAGAGCACGCCTGTTATGGACTGGCACTGGGACAATTACGTCAATATATGTGGAATGTGTGCCATCAACTATGACTTTATAGGTCATTACGAAACTTTTGATCAAGACTTGGCAGATTTCATAGAGGCAGCAGGGGTATCGCCTAAAGTGGCAGAGAGATTTGATGCTCGCGCCAACAATAAATCCGATACCGCCTCCTTATTGGTCAGTTATTACTCGCAGATTCCCATAGAATGGATCGACATCCTTGGTCGGTTGTTCAGAGCCAACTTTGAGATGTTTAGTTACGACTTTCCGGGACCTCTTAAGAGTCTTTTTGAGTAAAATGAGTGCAAGAAAATAACACATTGAGGATACGACAGTTTGATCATTTTTAACTTTTCTCATCTTTTCTCCTCTGATTTGGTGGCATGAACTATATAACAACTGAGCATTCTACGATATACTTTGGGACGTGTTAGCCATCTTTGGGCTATATAAGGAAAATTACTAGTAAAATCATAGCGACTTGAGAGACCTTGGGCAACTTAAACTCGGCGATTTTTAGGCCTGACTTAACCCACATTGAGGATGCGACAATTTAATCATTTTTAACTTCTCTCATCTTTTCTCAGGCTCCTCTGATTTGGTAGCATGAACTATATAACAACTGAGCATTCTACTTTGGAACGTGTTAGCCATCTTTGGGCTACATAAGGAAAATTAATAGTACAATCATGGCGACTTGAGAGACCTTGGGCAACTTAAACTCGGCGACTTAACCCAAGTAACAGAGAAAAGCCATTGTAAGGGGATCTACATACAACCACAAGAAGACTTGCTGGTTAATAATTGCCTGATTTCGAAATACACTAGACTTCGCTCCATCTTTACTCGACTTGATTATCCGATAACGACCATTAATTCCACCATTAACAAATTTATCCAGAACCTTTCAGCCGGTGTACGTGAAAGACAAGTGGAAGACAGCCGTGTCTTGCGAGTTAGTCTCCCCTTCAAGGACCAAACATCAGCTAACGCGGTTAGAAGGCAAATGGGCGATCTCAATCATAAGATTGGCACTACCCTACAACCAGTATTTATTAGCAAGAAACTGGAACAAGATCTCAAGCCCAAAGAAATCAAGCCTCCGATCGTAAATCAACAATGCGTGGTTTATTTATTTTCCTGTGATCTGTGCGATGCAGATTATGTCGGCTACACAGCCCGACACCTCCACCAACGTATTGCTGAACATAAAAACTCGGCGATTGGAAAACACTTTTTCAGTGGAAGCCCACGGGGACATAAGGCTCCTCAACGAAAGCCAGTTTCGAATTCTCCGAAAGTGCCAAGGGAAATTTGATTGCCTCGTCTATGAGATGCTTTGCATAAAGGAACGGAATCCAAGCTTGAACACGCAAACTGACTCCATCCGTGCAAAACTCTTTGCTTAATTTTAAACATTTTAGCACATCCACTGAACTATTGTTTTACTGACTATTTATACATTTTTTATCAACTATCATTTTGACTTGATAATGACGTTAGCTCAACGTCGAAACGTCGTCGTTTTTTAAACAAAAAATTTTTAACTTTCTTAATATGCTTAGAAATATGTTATCGCAATTTTTTATAGTTAAATCCAAAGATTTTCCTCTTCCTTTTTATAGCACGTTTCATGATCTCAATAAGGAGTGATAGGTAGCATGGAAGAGCGAATTAATTCGAGAGCATAACTGGCTTGTCCACAAGTGGTTTGTAAACAAGAAAATGATAATGAGGCCCTTGTAATAAGAGCTACCGGATGAACGGCCGTTTCGCACAAAAAGCCGACGCACTATGAGGACTCTTTTATTAACTTTAATTTAAAAAAAAAAAAAAAAATTATATAAGATTTTACTTTCATTTTTTGGGAACTGTTAGATTTTAAAGCGACCTTTTGTTTTTCTCAAAAAGAAAAATCCACTAAAGTAGTACTCTCAAGATATTGTGTAACCTTAAATAGTCTTATAAAACGACAATGGCTGCGGTCACATCTAGGCTACTAACTATAGTTAAGACAGGGATGACTATAGTTAGCTATTTCGGTAATGTGACCGCTTCGATTCTCTGTTCGCTCTAACTATAGTTAGAAAATTTACGCCTCGGTGATCCAAAACAATACAGACCAACTATAGTTATACCCAAGCAGGGTTCATGGGTTAGTCTTAGTTTACAAACATACAACCAATCAGAATGTGACAATAGGCCCTTTGCAGCTAAGCCATCACGTGGCCTATTTTTCATAAAATTATGGGCTGTAACTTAACGAAAGCCAGAAATGGAAAAAGCATGTCGAAAATATCAAAATGGCCAAGTTTGAGGCCCCCATCATTAAAGAATGAGATTTCATGACAGCCAAATTTGATGTTTCTACCTTGAAAAAATTTCTACCTTGAAAATTTCCTTATAATACTCACTTTGGAGGGTGGTTGGTTGCATCTTTGATATGCCTTAATGTGACTGCGCGATGTAGTTAGTGAGTTCATGTGCGCCTAGACATCATTTGGCTGTGTGACCGCGCGATGCGCTTCCAGTCAAAGACGCACATTTCACCCGTGCTCACCATAGAGTCTCCAGTAGCTCAGTGGTTAGAACATCCGACTAGATCACGCAGGGTCGTGGGTTCAAATCCCATCTGGAACTCGGATTTTTTTCCGAGTTGATGTTTCTACCTTGAAAAAATTTCTATCTTGAAAATTTCCTCAAGATAATGTTTTGTTTTAGTGTTGGTACCTCTTAGGTTAAGCCACGCTCACAAAGCAGGATCTTAGGACCTCTTAGGGGTTCTTTCAAAATTTCCTACGAGCGCCATGTCCTATTTATATGGGATTTTCTCCCACTCCGGGATATTCAGTCTCACAAGGCAAGCTTATAGCAAACCAGAGCAAATAATCCCCTGTCGGCGCATGCTTAAAACGAACCAATCAAAAATAAGATAAATGTGAAATTACTAAATTTGAAGTCACGCTAGTGCTCAAATGACGAAGTCAATATTCCCCCATACAGAGCTCCTCGTATTTTGTTCCTTTGATAAATCATCAGTTCCTGGAAATTGACTTCAATTGCTTCTGTCTGTTTCAGGGGTTTCACTCCAGACAATTAAGACAGCAAGAACGGAAAAAATTGATTAAAAATTTTTGCAAGCGAACCGGGAAAGTTGGTCTTGAAACACAACCTCTTCCTCGCCATGTATCGGTGAATGAGAGTCTTAAAGTAATCTATTGCATCACACCAAAATGTGCCAGTCGAGAAATCAGGCTGATGTTGTTTCCAGGAGTTCGTGGGATAAACGTACCGAGGTTATGGCCACTACCAGCAGACAAGCTCACCATGATGTTGGAAACATATTTCAAGTTCACGTTTGTTCGTGAACCGTTCGAGCGCATTCTGTCAGCGTACAAAGACAAGTTTGTTCATCTAAGACGAGTAGACCGCCCAATTCTTGAATTTCACGGTAGGGAAATTCTTAAGAACTTCTGTCCAAACGCCACACGGCAAGCGTTAACGAGGCTCGACGACATTACTTTTCGTGAATTTATTCAATATTTGGTAACCAAAGGAAGCAACGAGACCACCCCAGTCATGGACTTCCACTGGGATAATTACGCGAATTTTTGTGCAATGTGTGCCATCAAATATGACTTTATAGGACACTATGAAACAATGGAGGAAGATCTAGCAGACTTGATAGCAGCAGCAGGCATATCTGGAGAGGACGCAAAACGGTCTGCATACAAGAAAAAAGCTTCGGATACATCTGCCTCGTTACTTGAGTATTACTCGCAGATTCCTTTAGAATGGATTGACATCCTTGGTTGGATATTCCGAGCTAACTTTGAAATGTTTGGGTATAGCTTTCCAGGACCTCTGAAGAGTCTATACAAAGAAAGAAAGCTTCTCGGGCCCAAGTCCTTTCGTCTCTCTGTTAGCCCCGCCGGAAAAAACAAATGATGTGGTGTTCTGAGTACGAGATGTCCTTCAAACTAACTGGACAATGGTTGTCATTTTTGTTCCTGTAGTTCAGTCGGACCTTTCCATTCCTGCCTTCGACAGCCAAGGCTCTTCTTTCATCGTTCCCAGAATCTTTCATTTCAATAACTTTAGGAAGATCCTTGAACAGATATGAATCCGTGTTGCAATGTTTCATATCGTCTTTTGATCAGTCGAGCCCATGACTTCACGTCGGGGTTGCCAGATCAATCCAATGTGAAATTTGAACAAGGCTCCCTGTATCTTCGTTTCCACACCAGTTTGTTCAATTTAAATAATAATTTATGACTAACAGCAAATTATGACCAGCACGAGTTAATGAACCAAAGGTATAGCACAGTTCATACAGCAGTTGCTGATTCCACTGTGACTTCAGTGAAAAGTCATAGTGGAAAACAGCAATTTTTGAACCTTCAAGATAATCGGCTAAACGAAATTTTATTCAAGAAATCAGGAGTTCTAGATATGGAGAACGGGGGTAAAATAACAATGTTTCAAACTTCTGCTTCTAGTTATAGGATAGCCTCGATTACTTGTCGCTGTACTGTCCCAGAAAGGAGCCCGAGCTCCTCCTCGAAGACCCCTCGGGTAGGAACGTTGACTGGACTCGACTGAGCGGCGGAAATCAAGCCTAGTTATCGGAAGGTACAAGATATCGGGATACCACTTAGTCCAATTCGGGATCTCTCTGTCATGCAAGGATACGCTCTGTCGATAGAGAGGGTCCCTCCCTCCTGTGAGCGTAGCGTTCTGTGACAGAGAGGGAGCCAAAGTTAGACTAGATGCTATTGTATTTACTGATTTACTGGCGATATATCGTTAATGTTGAACGTGATAACACCTTGAGGGTAACCATTTTGCAACAGGAGCTTTCTCAGCTATTTAATAGCGACTTGCAACAAAGATGGTGAAGAGCAGATTCGGAAGCATCGATAGGTGACTGTGCGGATGAGGTCGATTGTGTACTTACGAAGTGTGAATGAATCCCACTTACTGTAGAGGCCTGTGAATGCCTTCTTCCAGTAGACAGATGTGGAGAAAGTGTTGTCAGGGCAGCGTTTAAAAAGGATGTCTAAAAATTGAATCTTATTGTCTTCTTCAAATTCAATGGTAAATTTGATGCTATCATGTCGACTATTTGATAGAAAACTTAAAAACTCATTAGCATTATCTTTGCTGTCACACATGATGAAGGTGTCATCTACATATCTGAACCAAAGTGAAGGAGAGAATCTGCTGTTCATCAAAAATTTTTCGTCAAAGTGGCACATGAAAATGTTGGCCAAAACTGGGCCTAAAGGTGAACCCTTGGCTACACCATCAATCTGATCGATGTATTGGCCATCAAATATAAAATGGCTCTTCTTAGTGGCAAACCCTAAGAGATTCTGCAAAGCAGAACGAGGTAATTGCGGAGGATCAGGGAGATAATATAATCGGCTGTCTAGAATAATCTGTATTGTTTCATCAAGTGGCACCTTTGTGTATAGAGAGGTGACATCCAAAGAGTACATTATTCCGTTGTTATGTTTGTAGGTTTTGGCCCAATCTACAAAACTAATTGAATCTTAAACCGTGTGCTGGTTGGTGGAAATTGGCTGAAGTATGCCAACGAGGTAGGAAGCAAGATTGCAAGTGTAGGTGTTCACGGAGAAAACAATTGGGCGAAAAGGGCATCCAGCCTTGTGAACCTTTCGCAGACCATACAAAACAGCTACGATGCCCTAGAAAGTGGGGGCGGTCATGGGGGCGGGAGGGGTACGGGAGGCGGGAGAGGAAAGGGCGGGAAGCGGGAGTTCTAAGAGGGCGGGAAGCGGGAGAGAAATGCGAAACGCTAATTTTTTTTCAAAAACAAGAACCCAAAATATATTTGACTTGCATTTAACGTCTTCTGAGTCACTTCTGAGGCTTCTGAACAAACGAGAAAACGAAAATTTGCGTTTGGGCTGAAAAACAGGCTTACTTCATATCCTGGTTACTAGGGCGCTGCCATGTCGTCTTAGGAAAGGCAATTTTCGTTCACAATGCCTCTCCACCCAGATGTATAAATGGGAGCCGGTGATTATCATCCTGTTTAGGGGAGAAGAGCAATAACCAATTTAAGCCCCAGCAGGTATGAGGCACTGGACCTTCTGACGACTTACCTTACCACCTCAGCAAGCATACTGGTCATCCTGGGGATTATCGCTTCTTACTATGGAAATCGGAGTTAAGGGCCAGCAATTCTACAGCTAGGGGTGCCATGAGCAGTAGTTTTTGAAGGGAAATCCACTCCTACCCTGTCTTATCTTTGGATATACGAAGTACACCGATTTAGTCTGGATCTGTACTAACTGAGAAAGCAACAAAAGGAAATTAAAATCCCGATAGAGAAAGGGACGGTGTGCCAATGAGTAATTTTTTGGTAATTTGGTCAGACATTTAGCGACTTGGCGGGAAAACGGACCGTCTTGGACGTCCTCAATTTATAATACCTAGGCCGTTTGCACTGGAGGACTGGGTATGAATAAGTCAATCATAGCCAGCAAACTACAAATAAGTTGGCGTGTCGTAGCGTCGCCATGTACGGTATGAATCAACCTGAATTTTCATCACTCGCAACAACGCACTCACGACCAATTTATCGCAGAGGCTAAGGTTTTTAACGTTGCTTCACTTTTAAGGGATTATAAGAAAGGGGCATGCCTCTAAACCCGAAGCCAGGTAAGCGTTTATAGTACACTGTAAGTGAATTTATCCAGACACTTTGCATATAGACTCGAAGAGCAAGACTGCATTTTGTATTAGACAATTAGCTATAATTATATTCGAAATTTCCTTAAGGTTCAAAGCGATTTTAAAGCAGTGTTACGAGAGACGTTGTAATTACATTTAGAGTGATTGATAAGTTGTTTTCTTCAGAAAAGAACTCCCTGACAGGTGGGTTATGATACGAAATGGAATAACAAAGCTTGGCGGCTTATTTCCTGATTTGATTAGCGCTTCATTACTCGGCGGGGCCACAGACTTGTTTCGTTGAACGGGTTGAATAAACTTAATATTGCAGTTTGGACCAAAAAAGATACAGTGGCGCATTGTGATTAACCGGCAAGAGATGGATTGTTAGGTATATATATGTTTTTTTTCACAGTGACTCCATTATCTGTAATTTTCAAGACTTCTTCCACAAAATTTATAACCGTTGCCGGACCAAAATCTGATCGGTCCTAAAAAATCACAGGAAAATTTTTGATTAACGGTAAGTCTTTTCGGTTACAATTAACTTCAGAGTCTCTAATTCATGACTTAGAAGAGAAAAAGGTATTAATCGAAATTAAATGGCTGATTTTTACAGACACGGTTTGTTGAAACTTTAACCGAAAGTGGCCTGGTTAGTTATTTTCTTGTAAGTTTTTTCTTGGTAAAAAAGCCTCAGCCTCAGTATTTTTTTCTTGATATTACTAAACTAAGGGCTGAACTTTGCAGGGATACTAAGACTTCACGATATAAAACATGGGCATGGAAAATATGCGGTCTGAAAAACAGGCCATTTCCGGTTGCTTCCCATGTGCCTCAAATAGGACCAAGTTGTTATAACAGTCACGGGCTAACGGAAAATTCCCGTGAGCTAATGTTTTCACCCATAAACGCCTAAGAATAGTGCATTGCAAATATGGTTTTGGTCTTGTCTGAAATCAATTGTACGTTGCTAAAAGAGAGATTGAAAACTGGCCAAAATTACACTGAAAATCAGCCTCTGGGGACCCCTGAGGGGCTGATATCTATAACACGGCTAAAAGATGTTCGTTGAAACTGAAACTTGGCATATTACATAAGTCCACACAACGACTTTGTGTACCAGTTTTAAGCGAAATCTTCATTTCCAAGTCTGCCCCGGTCTCTCAGGCAGAAGCTCTTAAGTTTTTCAGCCATTCAGTAAGTTTATTCCAAAAGTGAGATGTTTCGCGGCATGACCAAAAAAGATGAATAATTGACTCAGAGGAGGTGTAACAAAAACAGTACTTTTCATCGCCCTGTAGACCTATTCTAAATAAGAAGTTACATGGTTGGTACACGTCTATGTAAGAATTTAAACTGAAACTCTATCAGCTTAGTGCTCTTTGTGCATCTTTTAGCTAAAAGATAAGCAGCAGTCCAATTGATGTTGTCATTTATTGGTAGGCCGCAATCCTCTAGCCACTTCTTTTGACTTGACTCTGCGGTTAAACTCTTGTTGCTAATCAGTTTTTTATATATTAATGTAGTTGCTTTTTTGACTTGTAAAATTCTTGTTGTAAGTGGCTCATATTCGTGGTCGGTGTTCTGTAAATCTTGAAATCAGCTGAATTTTGCTACCCTTTACTATAGTGACCAGTATTAAAACCACCGATTTCCGTCTGAATCCCGATTTTTGACAGTTAATGATATCCAGTAGTGTTTTATGATAATCATCTATCGACGCTGTTGAGGCTGAGGGTCAAAAATTTAAACCTGCCGAGTTCATTTTTTGTTACATTTTTGAGTGGCAATTCCTGGTTTCCTTAGTTTAGATAAAATCTTCAACCAACTGGTCAGTTTCGTGAAAAATGATACCCTATTCTAGACCCAAACGCTCTGATTTATATACCCTATTCCAGAGTAAACTGCTTGAAAACCATACCCTTCACAGCGGCACATACCTATGTGGCCCATATATGGCAGTACCCCCTCCCCCACCCGGGCATAAGCGGTAGAAGAAGAGTACCATAGATACCCGAAGGTGAGACTGGCCAAGCAAAACGAACGAAGAAAACCTGAAGAGTAGTTTTTTCTTCCTGCTGTTTTTTAGATTGATAGCGGGCGCGATCGAGCGCAACGTCGCAGTGTTGCAAACCTTAGATCTCGCGCGCTATCTCGCGACCCCTCGGGTGATTGCCTGATACTTCGCGCTGAAGTGCGCGTTAGAGCCCAGGCGTCTCACGGAAATATTACTGTTTTGAGCCACCTTAAGCTTTGCAGCTTATGGGGTCGTGTATAAATAGATCACCGAAAAGATAGTTACAGAGACAATAATTCTAAAATAAGGCTTAAAACCTACTTAAATGTACGAAAGTAAAATAAACATCTACAGTGTGAGGTCAAATCTAATTGATATTTATATTTATGATCATTAATCTTACCTAACCAATAATCCTATTTAGCTAAAAACTTTTCGTAAGAAGCAGCAATCTACTGCATGCGATATAAATTAGCAAAGTCAAGTTCTTTTCTTTTACTCAAAAAGACTCTTAAGAGGTCCCGGAAAGTTGTAATTAAACATCTCAAAGTTGGCTCTGAACAACTGACCAAGGATGTCGATCCATTCTATGGGTATCTGCGAGTAATAACTGAGTAAAGAGGAGGCGGTATCGGATTTATTGCTGGCGCGAGCATCGAATCTCTCTGCCTCTTCAGGCGATAACCCTGCTGCCTCTTTGAAATCTGCCAAGTCTTGATCAAAAGTTTCGTAATGACCTATAAAGTCATAGTTGATGGCACACATTCCACATATGTTGACGTAATTGTCCCAGTGCCAGTCCATAACCGGCGTGCTCTTGTTACTTCCTTTGGTTACTAAATACTCTATGAACTCACGAAAAGTGATGTCATCGAGCTTTTCAAGTGCACTCTTTGAAGAGTTTGCACGGAAGTTCTTCAGGATTTCTTTTCCGTGAAATTCAAGGATTTTGCGGTCTACCCTTCTCAGATGAACAAACTTGTCTTTGTACGCGGACAGAATGCGCTCGAACGGTTCACGAACAAACGTGAACTTGAAATATGTTTCCAACATCTGCTTTTGTTGGTCGGGAAGAAATGAATTCAATCATAACCGTGGATGCCTTTTCTTAATGTGAAATTGATACAGCATTTCCCTCCACTGTCTGGAAGCCGCTTTAGGTGTTACACAGTACAGTATTTTGAGAGACGGAATCACCTCAATGTGAAAAAGGTCTGGCATGGCATCGTGCCCAGTCTTTTGACAAAACGTCTCAACCAGCTTTCTTCGCTCTTGTTGTCTCAACTCTCTTGGAGTACTGATATGACTTGATTCCTATAAAAGAAGCAAGAAATATTGAAGTGTTCAAATGCTCAAATGCTGTTGTTTATAGTGGCCATGGGCTATGCCCCTAGCTACATCTAACTAGTTACACATACACATGCATACATACTTTATTGCAACTCCCTACAAGGGTTATTCAGTTACATTACTATTTATAACTTACTTATAACCAACTTACTTAAAGAACTACTTATAACCGAGATAAGAATGAGCGCATAAATATTGGTAAAGATACGTTAAAAAAGTAATAATAAAACTAATGATAATAATAATAATAATAATAATAATAATAAATAAGCGAAAAAATAAATAGAAAATTAAAATTCATAGATTCTAGTTCACAGACATGTCACTTAAACTGAAAGAAACAAATCAACTAAACATAATAGGTTTAAAAATCCCAACTGTCGGGAGGCAGACCAGTTGGCTATTGACAAGCATGACTGAGGAGCTGAACTAGGGTTTACCGTGAAACAACTCCAGTTTAGTGACCTGAGGGGGACTTGAAGTTGCGACCTCCGAGTTTCTAGTCCGGCGGCCTAATTTCTCGGCCCCGCTGCCTTCTCAATTCCAGAGGTAATATGCGTCATTTCTGACAATTAACAAAATTAATATGCAGCCTAACTCACTGAGCAAAAACCAGATGTTCGTGCCCAAATTCGATCTAATACAGATCGGGCGCACACTGTGAACACTAAAAATATTCTGAGGACTTCAAGGATCTTGCACTCGAAGTTAACTTGGATATCGCTTCAGAATCTAGCTTGTCTGTTTTTTCGATTTGAACTTGAATACTTCAAGCATAAATCATTGAATACTCTAGGCGCACATTACGTGTTGCGAGTGCCTTGAATACTTCTAGATGGTATGGCGTCACCATTGGATGTTCAAAATAAAAATACTTTAGAATATTTTCACTTTGGCGAAGTGACTTTCTTTGTCAGGCGAGAAAGTTTAAGAGAGATATCTCCAGAAAATCGTACTCGACATGCTCAATTTCCAAACCGACCAAGTACAACATGTTCACACTAATAGACAGTCATTTTGTTATTGCATGTCATTAGTTGTCATAGCTATTTTATACTCATATAAATTCAATTATAATCCATCAAATATTTTCGCTCGCGCGCGATTGGTCTAAACGCGTCACGTGACCGAGTATTCTCCAGCAGAAACTGGAGAATATCCGAGAATATCCCCAATTTTCAAAACTGCGCGTGTTGCGAAAAGTATTTGAAAGATAATAAACACAATAACCTCCATTTGACTTTGAAAATATGCTCGGATATTTGTCCTTGGACATTATCGGTTCCTCAAGGCTCACAGTTTTCCTTGAGCTACGCTCTTGGAAAACTGTTCACTTCTCGGAACAGATAATGTCCCGCGGACAAATATCCGAGCATATTTTCGCGCCAAATGGAGGCTATTGTTATTGATTTCAGACTTCCCTAATAGCGTGCTAATAGCGTTTTTATTTCCCTCTCTTTTTTTCTCTTCTTTTCCTTTCTTTTTATGTGTACATTTCTGCTATCTTGCTGACCTGCAGTTTATTTTCATTTAACACTGAAGTCAACTGGCTGCCTTGGTGCGCTAACACTATGGTTATTCCAGGCAGCCAGTACCCTAATTTTTATCATCGATATTTTTGTACAATAAGTATTATTATTATACATTAAACTCACTATCTCTTTTCTGATTGGCGGAAAGCGTACTGTAAATTTTCGAAATCAGCGCCTGTGACGTCACCTAGATGCAGATTATACAATAATCATGTCAAGGACACTCAACGTCACGGGTAATCGTGTCATGTATGACCGCGGTGCGCGCTTTGTGTTGTTTGCCGCCAGTGAAGAAGCAAAAACATCACTTCCAATTTTTTTCGTTCAATGTATAATAAAACAATTATTAGATTCGGTTTTTGTGATATCCAGATTAAACAAGGTCTCGGTAAGGGCTATCAGCCTCAGCCTTCGGCTTCGGCTGATAACCCATACCTCGACCTTGATTATTCTGGATATCACAAAAACCTCACCCCATAATTGTTTATAATGTGAGAGAGTACAAGTAAAGATTGCTGCTGCTGTTGTTGTTGTTGTTGTTGCTGTAATCGTCCGTGGCACGTTTCCAGGTACAAATGGTTCCATTCCTACAAGGGAATCTTTTTTACATTATTTGCCTCATTAGCATGAGCGCGATAGAGTTTCTGATTAAGGTACGAAAATATCAGTTCTGAATATTGAAATGCCATAGCGCGATTAACTGTTCCGAGGAATTCGAGCTCCATGTATTGAATACGTTTTCTGCAACGCAGCTTTCACTCACTCAGTCAACCTCGTTCCTGGAGGAACATGGGTCGTCCACTAGTGCCCCCCACCTGACTCTATTTGAGCGATGCGTTTCACGCAACGCGGGTTTTAATTAAGACTCAAAATTTTAAAAAGAATGTATGAGCTCATTAGCGCTTTTTCCACCTAAAAATTTTGCAGTTTTGGGAAACCCATTTCTCCATAAATACTACACCCAAAGAGCCAAAGAGTTCACCACTTACTAAGTTTAACAAGTTCTTTAAATGTTTGAAGTCAATTCGTATCTAGCGTGATGCCTTCTCTGATTGAAGTCGTATGATAATGAGAAGAAAATATGAACAATGACGTCAACAAAGATTCGCCTATACGTTAACACCAGTGTAAGTACCATACCTGTATAGTCTGTACGTTTGAATCCTCTTTTATCGCTCGCACAACATGAGTTTGCACTAGGAAGGAACGAAAACACAGAAAGCATCATCACTTATGTGGAGGCAAGTTGGTCTAGTGGGTATTTTTAAGGTGCTGGGCTTGTAATCCGAAGTTCCTCTTGGAAGTAAATATCAATAATTCGCAGAAAAACTCAGCTGAAAATTTCTGTGCTGCTACAATGCCTCCATGGAATCCTGAATGCAGATATGGCGAGGCTCGCAGTGACAGTCAGTTCACTAACTACGTATTAAACGCCTTCCATAACGCAACCGCTACAAACTTAAGAAATTCGAAGTAGTATCGTCTATTCCGTCTTGGACCCATTCACCGCTCACCTACTAAGTCCTGTAACAGCCTCGCCTCGGGGAACATTGAAGTCTCGGGGAAACAAAACTCACTGTTTCCCTCGGAGCCAGTCATGAAGTGCTTATTGATTTTGGAATGGTATATAGCCACGGTCGATAAAATGACTACAAAGCCGTCGGCAAAAATAATATTCAGTGTGAACAGTGTGAACAATTATTGAAAAATTAACTTGAACACCGCATGTTTTGAAATTTTTGACCTTTTCCGGCTAGTGTATGTATTTCTATGCTCTATCTTGATAGATAGTCATTCTTAAACGAATTTTCGGTAACATTTCTTTCATTGGGCTATCTTGGGTTGGCAATAGTTCTTTTGCATTACAATAAAACGAAAGTTTGATTTCGAACGGTTTTTTGTCGCTTTCGGACGGTCAGAAGGAATGAGAGGAATACAGGAAATTAAACATGTTAAAATGTATCCAACAATACAAATCAGTATCGTGAGATATCTGAAGTACTTTCAGAGTCAGTTAGGCGTTAACTTGGATAATAGAACAATATGGTTTGCAATTTGTGGGAACGTTGAAGGTGAGGACTTATGCGCATAAAATAAAACACAACACCAGTGTTCTTTTCTAGCGGAGCTCCGGCGGCCAGAAGGGCCGCCCAGCGGAGCCCCATACTCATATAGGAAAGAAAAGGAAATCCATAAGTTGATTTTCTCATGGTTATCATGACTAACGGTATTGCTCGTGGGCGCGTAAGCACGACAACGACGGCGACGGCGACGGCGACGGCGACGGGTACGACGGAGTCGCGCAACATGGCGGTTATACTCCAAATAATAGGTTAACAAAGACATGCAGCCTTAGTTTACCGTGTACGTGTAAAAAATTTCTCCGCGTATCTCGCATAAGAAAAATTGCTGTGACCAGAATTTTGGCGAGAGTCTTTGCATATTTACCTTCTTTCATTTCCCGGATTCTGGACTTTATCTATTGACCGCTTTTGATTTTTATTTTGATCTATTTTGAATTGTGTGACACTGAAAACCAGCAATCGGCTACAAACACAAGCCATATAATGAATAGCCATAAAAGTTTAATTTTGTGTCATGAATAAAAGCATCATATTGTATTTATTTTGAATATTGAAGGAGTTATCTATCACAAATGCATATACAAAATGGCGACTATTAATTGGTGAATAAAAAGAATGAAAAGATCAGGGTTTTTTTCCTGAAAAACAATTACTTTTAAAATAAAATATATGAGACGATTTACGCCCAGTGTGATCCCACTGTTCCCGTTTGGCAGATGATATTTGCATTTCATTTAACGGTGGGAGCTTCGTGGAAAAAAAAAATAAGACGAAGGGCAATAAGAGCTTTTAGAATAATTATTTATTGTTATTGACTATTTACTCCTCACTATAGTGTTTAGCAATTTGAACAGCGCGCTAACTTTAAAAATTACTCTAAAGCTCGGTTAAGGTCATGAGATCATGAGATGAATTTCGGATGCGCGTTGTTCTCGAATATTTACAATTGTTGGGCATTAATGTAAGTATGCATAGTTGCCGGACATCCCCGACTGCTTGGAAACAGCCGGTTAACACAGTGATAAATGACATTTTCAGCATGGCGTTTCAGTTCGATATTTCAGTCATTCAAGACTTAAGATATTTTTGGTTAATGTGATAAAAATTGTGAACAAAATGCTACTTTTTTCAAAAACACAAACAACAAAGATCCATAGTTTACCAGGCTTTCCTTTGAAGCACGCAATACTATGAAATACCAGCCATACAATGTTTGAGTACTTCTTTTTCATATAGATATAGATGAAATACCGGGATTTATCTTGTTCCTATTCCTGATCTTAGTCGCGCGTATTTAGGATACCGGTTTTATATTCAATCAGACATAAGGATAGTGATGTCGTCATGATTACGGACAAATATAATATCAACATTTTTAACACGCTAAAATAATATTTACTTGAGAAGCAAACAGTTCTTTCCTTTGATTAAAGCATTTCCGATTACGTTTCCAAACCCAGTTGGGGTGAGCACTGAATTCGGTGCTTTCGATTCAAAATGAATTCAAAACACGAGATGTGTTATTTAAATTAATTCGGATGTTTCATCCACGTCCTTAAAGTAAACAGAGCATAACATATCCTCTATTTAAGCTATCGATTTAATAAAAGGGAAAACAGTCTTTTCCAGGTATATTTCCACAAACGTTAGGTCCTGTCTACACTACGCTGGAGAAATTTCAAAACGTTGTTTTCACTGTGAAAACGCATCAAATGTTTTTCGTCCGCAGTGCGACGGAGAAATAGTCAATCTCTTGAGCACGTCGAATTGTGTAATAATTAGGTCTTCTCGAATGTTACGACAAAGGGATCGAAAGGAAAGTTTTACTTTAAACATTGCTTCAAACATGCTGTTTATTTTTATTTGAGAGCTATGTTAACAAAGAAAACCAAGCCACGGCTAACATAAGCAGGACCCGTGGCCTCTGTTGTTCAGGGTAGGATCGGATCAACGTACCAGTTACAGATTATTCAAACGTTGGACAACGCTGGCGGCTCTCCACGGTTTTTTTACATTGTGTGCAGTGTTGTCATCTGTTCTTCCTGCTCTTTTTCTTTCTTTCTTTTTTAATTTAGTAATAGCATACAATTATTTAAGCAATACTTGCGTGTTGAAAACACGAAAACTTACCGAAGTCGTAGCTGGTATTTTTCTCCTTCGTGGAATACAACAAATATCGGCGATAACAAAGAAATATGGCAGTTGTTAAAACAGATAGAAAAACCAGCTTAGCTTTTTTCATCGTGACAAAGGTCTGATGTAACTGCACTTCCTTCTCGGCTCCAAGTTCGACAAACAACAAAGATCTATAGTTTACCAGGCTTTCCTTTGAAGCACGCAATACTATGAAATACCAGCCATACAATGTTTGAGTGCCTGTTTTTCATATAGATAAAATACCGGGATTTATCTTGTTCCTATTCCTGATCTTAGTCGCGCTATTTAGGATACCGGTTTTATATTCAATCAGACATAAGGATAGTGATGTCGTCATGATTACGGACAAATATAATATCAACATTTTTAACACGCTAAAATAATATTTACTTGAGAAGCAAACAGTTCTTTCCTTTGATTAAAGCATTTCCGATTACGTTTCCAAACCCAGTTGGGGTGAGCACTGAATTCGGTGCTTTCGATTCAAAATGAATTCAAAACACGAGATGTGTTATTTAAATTAATTCGGATGTTTCATCCACGTCCTTAAAGTAAACAGAGCATAACATATCCTCTATTTAAGCTATCGATTTAATAAAAGGGAAAACAGTCTTTTCCAGGTATATTTCCACAAACGTTAGGTCCTGTCTACACTACGCTGGAGAAATTTCAAAACGTTGTTTTCACTGTGAAAACGCATCAAATGTTTTTCGTCCGCAGTGCGACGGAGAAATAGTCAATCTCTTGAGCACGTCGAATTGTATAATAATTAGGTCTTCTCGAATGTTACGACAAAGGGATCGAAAGGAAAGTTTTACTTTAAACATTGCTTCAAACATGCTGTTTATTTTTATTTGAGAGCTATGTTAACAAAGAAAACCAAGCCACGGCTAACATAAGCAGGACCCGTGGCCTCTGTTGTTCAGGGTAGGATCGGATCAACGTACCAGTTACAGATTATTCAAACGTTGGACAACGCTGGCGGCTCTCCACGGTTATTTTACATTGTGTGCAGTGTTGTCATCTGTTCTTCCTGCTCTTTTTCTTTCTTCCTCTTTTAATTTAGTGATAGCATACAATTATTTAAGCAATACTTGCGTGTTGAAAACACGAAAACTTACCGAAGTCGTAGCTGGTATTTTTCTCCTTCGTGGAATACAACGAATATCGACGATAACAAAGAAATATGGCAGTTGTTAAAACAGACAGATAAACCAACTGAGCTTTCTTCATCGTGACAAAGGTCTGACGTAACTGCACTTCCTTCTCGGCTCCAAGATCGACAAGCGCGATGCGTGAATTGCGGTGATGTTACTGATCTGTGAGGTTCTAAGTCTTGTTAATCTACCCAGTGAGAAACTGTCTTGCGCAGAGTCAGGGGCTTTCACCCATAACGACCAAAGCTGTTCTCGACACAATGGCTGAAATAATTTCCCTTTCGGCAAGTTCACTGGAGTGGCACACTATATTACGAACTGTGGGTCGGCTTGTATTATTTTACGTTGAGCAACGGTTGTAATAACGCAGTGTACAAGTGTCCGCACCTTGGGTAATTCCGGTGGAATCATAGTGGAAGTGTGTTTTGCATAAGCAGGGAACTTGTTGAGGTATTGATTTACAATGCTGTTTTTCACAAGAATGCTGATGAGTGGTTGTTAGTCCTAAATGTGCTATGAACCAACCAGTGTGTATTAAGTCTGCTTTGTTAGAAAAGGCCGTGGAAAAAATTCAAAACTCTTAAGAAGACCTCAGTAAGTATTCTTGCGGTCCTTGTAGGGAACAGATGTTAATAATGATTGTAATTAAATCTTGAAAGACTGGCCTGCCTAGACTAGCTCTAGGTATCCGAGGGCCAGACTGATGTAAAATGTAGATTTAGGAACTAAATAAGGATGTTTTTGTCGTTGATTGTGACATGATATCGGGCATTATTTGCGGGAACACAGTTTGAGATCGAGCACGTTCTATATATTGTAAGCCCAAACTTCGGTTGTCGACTTATTAGTCTTTGCACTTAACCCTCGGACGAACTCATACTCCTACCGTGGTACAAGGAAGGCGGGGTTGGGGGCGGGGGGGTGGTTGATGAAACTCCCCCTCTGGGTTTTGTTCTGTTAAGGTGGCCGAACACAGTTTTCGCGCGCGCTTTTGCTGATGCAATTCTCTATTTGAACGCAGTGTATTGATGGCTTTAGTCTTTTATCACAAAGATATATTAGAAAAGGGAACTATGCAAAGAACCCAGCAATTCTCAGCTTTTCCTTTGTTACCGAAAAAACCCAGTTAAATGTAGCGCATGCGTAGTTGCTCGAAAAATTGAGACCCATTACTTTTGCAGAAACTTGCCGATTTCTAACGATCCAGTCGTTACAATTTCAAGAAATATTTGCAGAAAAATAGTTCAGAACCACGTGAATGATCTATCACAAGAAATCTGAATTTTGAGATAGGGAATTTTTAATAATACAGAACATGCAGTGAAAACGATTTACGGCGAATTACAAAAATCGTCTATGTCAAAATTTTGTTAGGACGGTGTTGACAGAAGGATTTAATGTCAATTCGTAGTGGGTAAATGATGAAAAAATCTAACGACTGGATTTTCTTTAAATAAACAAAAACCATTTTTTAAGCCTTGTTTTTAACCAGCCCCGTTGCCATGGCAACAGCACACACCTCAGCCAAAATGCAAGATTAAACCCTTCTGTGGTTAGCCTTGACGCTTGCGAAAAACGGGCGCCAAAGCATAAATAGTTTAAAAGAAATGGTGAATTAAGCACAGGCACTTGAAAAGTGTGTTCGGCCACCTTAAAGGAGCTCAGTCACGGTTTGCGCATATTGAAAAGTTTAGCCTCAATTTTTCAAATTCGTCGTTTGTAATCCGTGTTAATCTTCTCCATCCTTAGCCATCCTTGTTCCTTTGTGGTTTATTATTATCTCTTTGGTGTTTTTCTATCTTATTAAACAGTTATTTTCAGGTTTCCAACCATTTAAAGGTAATTTTGTATGTGGCCAAAATAACTCAAAACACCGTGACTGAGCTCCTTTTAGGCACAGCGACATAAAATTTGCATTTATTAGATAGCCCTGAGCTTGCTCTGCAAGATGGTACCATTTTTGCTGGTTATAACGTCGAATCACGGGTATACAGTTTGTGATCGAGCTCGGTTTGTAAGCCCAAACTTGGGTGTTGACTCATCAGTCTTCGCGCTTAAGATACGTGTATGGTTTCCTTCGATGTGGAAAGCCTCTTTACGAATATTCTTTTACATTTCATCGTCAGTTTGAAATCGATTTCGTGATAAAAAAAAATACACCGCACAACGATCAACGGTCATTTTCAAGTTCAGTCCAAAAATAAAAATTAATATCAATAAAAACGTACGAAAAGGCGCTAAAATTTGTACATAGAAATAAAAGGCTAATGAAATAGCTTCGTGGGGATTGCATGCATAGTTACCGGATTACATAGAAAAATACAAAACTTTAAATCGTAAAACTATTAAAAAAAAGCAGAGACAATAAAAAAAAATTGTAAGATAGACCTAAAGAAATGATTTAGCTAGGACTGAGTCACTCTATTTGTTGAGCCTCAGCTTCAGGATTCCAATAACGGAGTTCCGGCGGAGCCCCATATCCATATAGGAAAGTAAAGGAAACCTATGAATTAACTTTGTCATGGTTATCGTGGCTACCGGCATTGCTCGTGGGCGCGTACGTACGACGACGACGGCGACGGCGACGGAGTCGCACAAGATGGCGACCATACTCCAGGTAATAGGTTGAGAGACATGCACCCATGGTTTATTGCGTCCTTCTTTGATATTGGACATCCATGTTATGGTCAGTTGACATGTCAAAACAAGGTATCCGCTCACCAGTATTACGTGACCATATCGCGGGTTCAGGTTTAGAGCTCACCTGTTTATATTAAGTCTACCGCCGACCAAGTGCAGGTTTTCGATTGGATATCGGGCTCATGTCAGGTTAACCTGTTGTAGTCAGGGCCGGGTTGTTTGGAAGCCGGTTAATGCCAACCCAGGATTATAAAAGTTAACCAAAGTATAATTTTTCCTTGTGTACAAATGTTTTTCACTGCTTTTGTTTTTGTGTATTTTGAGGACCTGGAGATTTATCAAACTCAAACAACATAAACAGAAAATCTCACCTTATAGTTACAAAACTCAAATCAAAATTCTCGCTTATCCTGGGTTAGCTTAATCGGGCTTTGAACAACCAGGTCCAGGAGCGCCGCTTTTAGGCTTGGTTAAATCTATATATCAGAAAGCGTTTCAAGAAAAATAAGACAGTCAAGCTTGTTTTGGCACCTCCTAAATCCTAAAATTCGCCCCGATGCCAATCTGGCTCCTTTCCAAGTTGTTTTTTTATATAACGTCAAATCAACAAATGGATTTCAGATGACGTCAAAATGTGGTAAGATCCAAAAAGTGCTACACCAGGTCTCTCTCTTAAAAGACACGGTCCGCTAAGGTGTTGGTGTATACGGTATACTGGGCGATATTAAATCGAGTATACGGTATTTTGACGCCAACATTGGGCCTTAAATGGGTATAACGTTTACCATGTTTCTCCAAATGTTGGCATTCTACACGAAATGAGGGGACGTTTTGGTTTTTTTTTCTTTTCTGGTATATTGGCATACCACTACCCTCCCCTACCCCCTCCTCCACAGCCGATTCCGAAAAGAGAAAGTTTCTAAAAGAGTTCAATGTTTTACTGTTTACAAGGATTTTTATTTGTGGTTTTATAGTAATCATGCTTCAATAAGAGGCGTTTGACAACATCCTTCGATCGCCTCAACGAATATCCCGAAAACATCGTAGAGAAAACTAAACGCCATCACATACGTGACCCCCAAACTGCAAATACAAAATGGTTGTACTTTAAAATCTCATTCATTTCAGTCCGACTAGATTACAGAATAACCAGGATCTTCGGCAAAGAAGACCTCCCAAAAAAATACCCGTCGCTCACAAATCCTACACGCTGAGACAAGCCCTCTCTCACCACACCCAAAACACATGCACGAGAACAAACTGCCCTATAGCAAACACCAACCTGTGCCTACGAAGAAATACGTGTTCCAAGTCACCTGCAAGAGATGCAACAAATTTTACATCGGAAGCACAACGCGATTTGTACATGATCGCATTAAACAACACCTGAACAACAACAACTCGTCCGTAAAAAAACACATTACAACGGGTCAAGGGGCAGCTAACAACCAAAACAACCAAGGTGTTGATGTCAAAGCAATCGCACAAGAAAACGATCCTGTCAACTTGCGATTATTCGAGGAGTTCTACATCCGAAGGTGCAAGCCCGATCTTAATTCCCGTGAAGAATGCATCGAACTCTGAGACCTTCTATTTTGAACTATCTTGAACTGCTTTATCACTCATACTCATTAACGATTGTCCAGTTTGTAGTATATTATTTCAGAAAGAATGTATCGAACTCAGATAACTTTTATTCTATTTTATTTTATTTCATTTTTTCTTGAACTGCTTTATTTTTAACCGCTTCATCACTTATACTCTTTAGCCATTTTCCATACTATCGTATACTTTAATCACATTATATACACTCATTGTCTTTAATACTTCTATCATTCGCGTTACCTACACCACTTTTATATCACGCACTATGGAATATTTTCTTTCATTCCCTGATGACGCCGTGGAACGGCGAAAGCTTGGAATTAAAATACAGTACAGAGGCTCAAGGCCTTAATTGAATCAATATATTTATCTATTCTGAAATGCTACTGAAGGACAACTTCAAACGTTTGGGAGAGACAGTGTTTTACCAACGTGTTAAACACCAAGAAAAGAGTCGGAAACACTCCGCTGCGCGTCGTATTTCTGACGAAATGTGAGAGGCTTAAAATCAGTGGTACAACACGGACTCAAAAGCTTGATATACAATGGAGGACAAAATCCTTGGAACAGTCATGGAAAACCTTGCTTCCACATCCTTAACTTATCAAATAATCAGATGTAGCGTAATATGCACTTCTCTAACCACGTGGATATCGAGAGTGGCCCTCCCCTCCCCAATCCGAACAATGTTGGGATGACGAAACACTTTCATGACAGGTTAAAGTGTACAGGGCTGCACAAACTACAACATTGCTTAGGGGCGAGGGGCAAAGGAGGAGAAATTAAGGCATAGTATGTTAATTGTCCTAAGAATTTTGTCCCCCGTTGTATCTTCACAATAAAACCCGGCTAAACCTAAGGAGGAAACGGACAAAAGAAAATCTAAAAACTCGAAGCTAACTCAGATCGGATGCTGTCAAACATGGGGCGTCAGTGTTGAAATCAACCAAAACATCGAAAAGTGGGCAATTCACTTCACTTAGCTTCTTTGTGCCTCGTGGCACATAAGGCCTCCACAGAATGCCTCCAATTTTCTCTGTTGGCTGCAGCAGCTCTTGCCTCATCCCATGTACGCCATCCTGCGCTGTTCCTCTCTCTCTCAACTGTTCTTCGCCAGGTAGTCTTAGGCCTTCCTCTCTTCCTTTTTCCTTCAGGTGTCCATGATAGGGCTATGTTGGTATGGCTGTTTCTGTTTTGTCGTAAGACATGCCCTATCATCTTCCATCTTCTCCTCTTAACCTCTTCACTAAGGAACTTCGTCTCTGCCTTCTCAAGGAGCTCTCTAGTGGTAACGTGATCTTGCCATTTTATTTTGAGAATCCTCCTGAGGCATTTGTTGTGAAACACATCTATTCGTTGGTCATCTCCCATGTTCATCTTCCATGTCTCACATCCATACAGTAGTACCGGTACAACTAAGGTTTTAAACAGTCTAAGCTTGGTCCTCTTCATGATGTTCCTTGAGTTCCATATTCTATTGAGTCTGGCAAATGTCCCTCTCGCCTTGGACAGCCTGTTTTTCAGATCTTTCATTCCTCCTCCCTCCTTACAAATGGTAGCCCCCAGATAATTAAACTCCTCAATTTCGCCGATATCTTGCCCATCTACTGCAACCTTCTCTTGACTCTTCCCGTTGATCCTCATCACCTTTGTCTTTCCTTTGTTGATTTTCAGCCCGACCCGTCTTGCTTCCTCATTCATTTTAGTAGTCTTGTTCTGTATATGCTGTTTAGTAGAAGACAAAAGCGCCACATCATCTGCAAAATCTAAATCATCGAGTTTAGATGTAAAGTTCCACCTGATTCCGTTTTCTCCTTTTCCTACAGTCCTTCTCATAATCCAATCCATAGCTATCAAGAATAGAAATCCAGACATATTGCATCCTTGCTTGACTCTTCCAATGCCTGATATCTATTCTGCAAAGTGATCATAAAGGTTTCCAAAACGTTCTTTTCTTTCAACTTGTTGGTGTCATACCTTGCCCTTATACTTCCCTGTTCTTTGGGTTGTTGTTTTCTTAGTCTTAGCTTCACTTTCATGCATACAAGATAGTGATCGCTTCCAATGTCTGCTGATCTATAGACTCTGGTGTCAATTACTGAGTTACGAAACTTCTTGTTTATCAGCACATGGTCTATTTGATTTCTCGTTTTTCCATCCGGCGATACCCAGGTGGCTTTGTGAATATCTCTATGTGGAAACCACGTTCCTGTTATTATCAGTTCATTCATATCACAAAATTCGCAAAGTCTTTCTCCATTGTCGTTCATTCTCCCAATGCCTTGTCTACCCATGATTCTCTCATAACCTCGGTTGTCTTCACCGACCTTTGCGTTCATATCACCTGTGATTACCAGCATATCATGTTCTTTTTTGTTATTCAACACATCCTGTAGTCTCTCGTAGAATTCGTCCTTTACAGACTCTTCTGCATCCTCTATTGGTGCATATACATGTACAATCGTCATCTTAACATGCTTGGAATAGAACCTGGCTGTAATTATCCTTTCGCTTATTGGTGTCCAATCTATGAGTGATCTTGCTGCGAATCTGGTCATCAGTATTCCTACTCCACCTCTGTGGTTGTCATCTTCTCTGCCAGAGTATATGATAGTGTCTCCCCCCTCCAGTACTGCTTTTCCTTGTCCTGTCCAATGTGTCTCACTAATTCCCATGATTTCAATACCTCTCTTCTTCATCTCTCTTGATGCCTGTGCTATGTTTCCACTCTGGTATAGCGTTCTCACGTTCCAGTTTCCTATCTTCATGACGTTCTTTGGGTGGACTGGTGATCTCATCTGCCCAAGGGCCTCCGTTTGGCTTTCACCCCCATGCGTCATCGATCCTCTCATGGTGTGAGGAGTGACCACGACGTCCCCCAGATCATTTGAAATTATTCTGCTTCTGGTTTCGGTAATAATCTGTTTTTTACAGGAGCGGGTTATCAGCCCGCAGCCCAACCCCCAACCTGGAGGACCAGGGAGCCTCTTCGTCTGACCCCTACCCTTTGACCTGTTCGGCATGGGTGACCCTACCAGGTGCACATGGCACCCGCCGACATAGCTCTAGGGGTCACTGGGGCACGCAAACCACTCCACCACGATCAGGTCAAGTGGGCAATTGGTACGGGTATTTCCCTCGAAAGATTCTGGAACCATTTAACTAAAAATTTCGCGAGGAAAATGAAATTTTGAAAAATGAAAATGAAAGGTAAGAAATTTTTAAAAATTTGGATACACTTTTCCCCGTGAATTTCGCAAAATGCTATTTAATTTTTCAATGGAAATCAGTTCCAGAAATTCAAAGCGGAAGTGTTAATGAAATGGAACGTGCCTACCGGCGGCTTTGATCTCCTATGTTGAAAACGTAATGTTAGTAGTTGATGTTAGTTAGCAACGAGTCTGAGAAGTTTCTGTTAACCGTTTCACTTCGACAAGGCATGGCGCTCAAAATGCGCGTAAGGCACTATGGGTTGATGACGTGTAACATTCATACAATAGGTTAAAGTATTGATGACGTAGTTATCCAAGTTCTGCTTAAAGTCTTCAAAAATCGAACGATTTCTGTAAACTGCGGGAGTTTCTTGTTTAATCGTTTCAATGTAGTCTCGCCAGTATATCTGAATGTTCTTAAGTGACTTTGGATAAGAGCGATGCGTAGGATTTCCAGCGGTAACCGGCACAAACATCAGTGCTTGTCCACGGAATTTCAGTTCAACAGCAGAAAACAAGTACCTGTGTATCGACCACCAGCTTACTTTTTCGTATTGAACATGGTAAGGAAAAAGGCGTTGTATGGATTTATAATGGTGCGCGTTGAAAACACCATCAAACCATACTGCGGGTATCACCAATGATTTCTCGGTAATCCCACAAACTGCTTCTCTTCTTCCAAATGTCCACCAGGCACCGTGATGTACCCCATAGTTCAGGACACCCACTACAGGCTCGTAATCTAGAAGCCATCGCTCTACCACCCTGAACGGCTTATGTTTCTCCATCTTTGGAGGAGTAAATTCGTTAAAAGTAAGAATTACATCTTCGTCTACAAATATGTAATAATGGTACCCTGGGGTTCTGGTTATTGCAGCAAAGTAAAGAACATTTCGTCCTGTCCCCCATCCAGTGTTCGGATCAAACAAATAGGTGATGTGTGATGAATTTTGATCCTGACACTTGTTTTGAAAACTTAACACTATAACGTCGCAGTTGCATGTATCGGGATTGCCAATCTCAGAAGAACTAGCTAGGTTTAGAGGAAGGCATTGCTCGGTCTGGGTAAGATAAATGAATGTCTTGGTGAATTCCACCGTTGTCGTTCTCACTGTGGCATTCGCTTCTTCGCTGACATTAACCTGGGTTGGTGTTATCTCTCGACTAACGGCTTTAGCTGCCAAAACAAAAGAGTTCAAATAATTAATAGCACTCAATATCATATAAGAGATTTCATATATGAGCGATGGCGAACAGTAACTGCGAGACTATGCGAGAAGGCTAGACTAGCATTTTTCCTCGCGGACCCAACGTATTTCGACTTTCCATATCGTGAAGCCGAGACTTGGTAATGGTAATTCTTTATTTATAGTGACAACTCTACTTAGCTAAAAAGCTACCTCACAGGAAGCCCACTATTAAAATAACATAACTATACATTACTTAATAAACAAGTAAACAAAAGAAAATAGAAACTAGTTAAAATGTAAATACATAAAATTCAAATGTTTATTTACAATAAAAGATGCAAAAACATACCGTTGTCAATATATTAATGTTTTTGCAAATCTCTTGCTATCCTTGTGGTGCTATTCTCTTAACAACAAAAGGAATTTGATCTAAACGTATGCGCAGATTAGTTAACGTCAAAGTCGACTATAAGTTAGGTGAAAGATACATGCCATATCCGGGACTACGTTCGAACGTTGAATGCTTTTCCTTGTGGTAGAACACAACACATAAAACGCATGCGCTCCAACGTTGCTAGTGTGAAACTCCGTTGTCGAGATCAGATCCACGCTTCGCTGGGGATAGCAGCTATGTTTCAGGTAACGTCAGTTCTCCCTTTGTTTAGTGCAAAGAACGTTACTGTGACTGCTTATCGTCTGGAATGTTTCAAGAAATGTCGTCTGCTCTTTTAATTTATAACTATTGTGTTTCTGCCAAGGTGCCAATAAAGAATGAAAACATATTGCTTCCCCTCAGCAGTTTACTTGTTTCTTCTTCTATGAAAGAGAGCCAAAAGTTCATATTCAGCCGAAACTTTCCCGCGTTCGTTGCTTGTAAAACTAGTAAATTTGCGACAAAAGAAACTTCGTTATTATTGCGGCAGACTCCGTGGCGCTTAATGAAACTGCCAATTAATTTCATCAGTCTATGACGTGACTCGGTCACCGATGTGGGATATAATTTCCGTAAAGTGACGATTTCTAACTTCAATACTTCTCGTTGAAGCGTTCCTCAGTTGTATTACTCGATAGCATTGTGTATTAGTTTGACTTGGTTTTATTGTTAACGCCAAAGCTGGCAAAAGAATATGAACGCACTATTCCGTGATTCGACGTGATTATTTGACAATTAGATTAGTTCTTGTTTATCGTTGAAATGAAAATATGCGTTTTGAATTAAACAAAATCGTTCCTTTTCGACTTTTCAGCAGATATTTAACTTTTATATTCCATTTATCTCCAGCAGTGAGTAAAAACAAAAATAGACGTTTCTTATATTTTCGAGGGAACAAAACTATCTTGTTGCATACGTTGATATTGGCGAGGAAAACAAATGTATCAAGTTACAAACGGTGACGTGTAAGTAAAATTGTCACATTTGCTACTTCTACGTATTGATTGAATTTAAAATGAACGAAACTCAACGTAAAATACCACAATAAAATTTAAAACCGTCTTGACTAACGGTAATTATTGTAAGTTATTTTGGGGCCTTGAACGAATATACAAACATGGAACATACACACTGCTAAGATTATGTCTTATCACCTTTTGTCTGCTCATATTCTGCCAAGGGGAAAGGCTTAGTTGACTACCCAAGGAGAGAACGGCATAGGTGAGGACCTGTGTGACTACTGTGTCAGAGCCGTAAATTGCACTATGCACTATCTAAGATTGTATCACTAGTTTACCTTTTTTAGCAGTTGGCAAGCAATCGAGACCCGAGAAAGCTTTGTGAAAAAATCGAGACCACGCGACGCACATATATCCGCTAACAAAACGAAGCTGCCAGACCCGTGAAGTTTAACGATAACTTTTGCGAGAGCTATGATTTTTAAAAGACGATGCGATAGCATAGTCAAATGATAGTCGCTAAGAAATCTTTAAATATTGGCTAGCATGTTGAAAACATCTTGCGAAAAATTCTGGAGGCCACACTCGAACATTGCAACTCTCTACCTTCGTAAAATCTTAGACATGTTACGGAAACAGCCGGTTAAACACAACGCGGGATTAACTTCCATAAGTGCTTTGTATTCCATGTATAGGGAAAGTCTTCTACCATAATCGAAACATGTCCTACCAATTAAGTTATCAAAACTTCAACAGTCCTTACCTTTTCTGTAATTTGTCTGTCTCCCTCCAATCCCCGTGTTGTTCGACGTGTACATGAACAAGATGACGAGAATGAGAGTAAGGAGGAAACCTATGAGTTTACCTCGCGTTATAAAAGACATTACGGATACCGTTTGGCTTCAGCACGTACGTTTAAACTAAAGCAAACTCGAAATATTTGAATTTCGATTTGAAAATATTGCGCGACCGAGGGAGGCATGCAATATTCGCATAACCGTGACAGCGCGGTAGAAAATAAACCATGCTTTCAAAATTGTCCTACTAATCAATTCAGACAAAGACGCGTTTGAAATTGCCTTGGCTGTTTCCAGCGGGGGATGATTACCCATGGAGGCCAGCCTGACATATCATAGACAACAGAATTTATTCGAATTTCGGACTGGTAATATTATTACAATATCTCATTGCATTTCGCAAGCGATGTAAAATTCTCTGTTCAGAATTAACAGCAAAATAAACTCTTAGTCTCGTCCGCCAATATAGGTCACTAGAAGAAAAAGAAAACAGATAAAAAACCTTCATAATGGATTCAAAGTTTAATAGCGTCCAAATGAAAAATTTATTTAACTTATTTGGACAGTTCCCTCTGAAAATAATTTGAAAATTGAACTCCAAAAATTCTTCTCACAGCTAAATTTGACTCGGACTACTGTTTCGTCGAATTTTGCCTGCGTTGTCCTCGGAATGTGTTTTATCAAAACGGTTTTCAAACTGGACAGCATAAAGTTATATTAGATACACATTGATGTGAAGTTTATATGAAATAATTCATATATGAACTGCGGTTGTAGATGAAAGTGAAGAATGATCATCGCAGTTAATCTTCCAATTTAAGCAATTGGAAAGAAGAAGCCTGAAAAAAAAATCAGGGCTTCAACGGGATTCGAACCCGTGACCTCCACGATACCGGTGCGACGCTCTACCAACTGAGCTATGAAGCCACACATTGGGAAGATTTTTTTTTTTTTTTTTTTTCAGGCTTCTTCTTGAGAATTGTAGTTTTTATTTCACTGTATATTATGTTGATTTCTTTTGTTATTTTCACTCGGAAAAGTTAGCTTGTATATATAATCCTCCTCCTATTCTATCCTATATCTCTTTATGCCATAAGGCACATAAGGCTTTGACATTCTCTTTCCAACCACTACGGTTTGCTGCGAGGTTTCTGACATTCGCCCATGACTGCCACCCAGCTGTTTTCCTTTCATCTTCAACCATTCTCCTCCATGTTGTTTTGGGTCGACCAGGCCTTCTTTTCCCTTCTGGCCTCCATTCCAGAGCTGTGACGCAATGTTCCTCTTTGTCTTTCCTCATTATATGTCCAATCCAATTCCATCTTCTACGTCTGATTTCATCACTCGTTCTGTTCACTCCTGTGTTCTCCTAAATTTGTTGGTGGGAGATGGTCTGAGGCCACCTTATTCTTAAAATCCTCTTCATGCACTTGTATTGGAAACCGTCCAGCTTCTTTGCTTCTGTTTTCGTAAGTTTCCAAGCTTCACAGCCATACATCAAAACTGACCTAACAATTGTTTTAAACAATTGTACCTTCGTCTTTCTGCCAATCTCACTGGTGCCCCATATTCTTCGCATCCTATAAAAAGCCTGTCTAGTTTTACTCAGCCTTTGCTGTAGGTCCTTGGTTGTTCCACCTTCTTTGTCCAGCAGTGCGCCTAGGTACACAAACTCTTCCACCTCTTCTACCTGTTCACCATTAATCTCTATTCGTTGGTCGTTTTTGGCATTCACCCGCATGACTTTTGACTTCTTTGCATTGATCTTAAGATCGACTCTTGCAGCTTCATCGGCTAGTCTGTTGGTCTTATCTCTTATGTCGACGTACCTAGACGACAACAAAGCGATGTCGTCTGCAAAGTCTAGGTCTTCTAAGATCGAGGTGAACTTCCATCGTATACCAGTTCTTCTACCTTCCGTAGTTCTGCTCATGACCTAGTCAATTGCAAGTAGAAATAGGAAACCAGACATGACACAACCTTGCTTTACTCCTGACTGGACTTGAAACCATTCTGTTGTTTCACCCTCATCTAGAACTGCACACACACAAAGTTGTTGTACATCGCCTTCACCAATTCGATAAGCTCTTCTGGGATTCCGTACATTGACATGATGTTCCACAGACTTTCTCTATGTAGAGAATCGAACGCTTTCTCAAAGTCTATGAAATGGGTGTACAGAATTGCGTTCCATTCGTTGACTTGTTCAAGTATATTCCTGAGAGCAAAGATCTGATCAATGGTACTTCTGTTCTGTCGAAAACCTGCTTGTTCCTTCTTCAGGATGTTGTCGACACCTTTTTTGATTCTACTTATCAACACTCTTCCAAAGATCTTACTGATGACTGGTAACAGTGTAATACCTCTCCAATTCGTACATTCGCGTAGGTCACCCTTCTTGGGTAACTTTACTATCAATCCTCTATTCCAACTTTTTGGTGCTACGCCCTCTTCCTTCACTTTGTTAAACAGTTTTGTTAGTTCCTGCGTTCTGTCATCTAAATCTGTTTTTAGAAGTTCGGCTACTACGTTATCGAGTCCAGCTGCCTTTCCATTTTTCATTGCTTTTATACCACTTTTCACTTCGGTTGGTCGAAATGGTCCAATATCAAATTCTCCGTCATTTTGCCTTCTTTCCATTTCACGGGGCTGAATGGGCCTTTCAGGTGGGTCTTTGTTGAGTACTGCGTCAAAGTATTCTTTCCAGATCTTCAGTCTTTTGCTCCCCTCATTTGTCGGTCTTCCGTTTTTATCGTTTACTGCTGTACTCACTCTTCTCGTCTCACCCGTCAAGGTCTTCACTATTCGATGTAATTCCCCAGTTCTTCCATTTTCTGCCGCTCTCTCAGCGTTTCCTGCCATCTCATTCAACCAGCGCCTCTTGTCTTCACGTGCACTCCTTTTCACTTCCCGGTCCTTTCCCTTATACTGCTCCCTTATTCTTTGTTTGACTCTTTCTGAACGTGTACTTTCGAGCTTCAGTTTAAGTTGTCTCCTTTCTTCTACTTTCTTCCACGTTCCTCCGCATAACCAGGGTTTGCTTGCCCTCTTGGCTGTCCCTAGTACCATTTTGGCAGTTGCAACATAGATATTTTGTATATATAATAGCTACTCTTAAATTAGACTGTGTATATAATTAGATTAGATTGTATATGTAATAGCTACTCTTAAATTCGGGAAAAAATAAAGTCTATGTATGTATGTATATTACTCTGCCCGATCTTTAATCAAACAGAAATGCAAAATGACCGGTGAATGATGCGTTTTCAAATTTCTCCGGCGTAGTGTGGACGGAAAACATTTGATGAGTTTTCAGAGTAAAACTTCCGATTTTTTCCTCCGGCGTAGTGTGGCGCCTAATACTAATTTACATTTTCTCGGACCGTGAACATGCATTTAAAACGGTTTACGGGATCAGCACGGTGAAGACATACTTTGAAGACGTTTATGGCCTTTGTATGGCTTTATTACTACCTTGGTTATGGTATAATTGAAGAAACTGCAGGTTTTCTAGAAATGTTCGAGTAAATACGTATGCACGGGTGAAGTGAGGTAACAGCTATGGCCTGCCGGAGTTGCTTCTCACTGTAAATGAACAGCCAGTCGCAGGATCTCTTCTTTATAGTTCGTGTCCACTAACTGTTGCAAACTTGGAAATGTCTCGAAGCTCTTAGCGTTCAAATTGTACTCGTTTGAACGTCAATCATTTATAAAAAGGATTCATAATTTGATTTCATTGCAACATCATGGAAAATCCACGGATTCCAAAATCCTTGGCCCTTAAAACCACGTTTAATCGATACGCTTGAATAACGCTACAGACGTTACAGAGCTTAACTAGCTACTTTTAGTTATTTTAAATAAAAATACTTCAAATAAGTTTTAATAGCATAAGTCCTTGCCGGCCATAGCGTAACAATGTGTACAAGTTTATTGACATGTACCAAGTATAAAAAAGAATTAAAAGAGCGAAAAGAACTTGAACTTTAGTGCGTCCTCTTTCTCGCTAAAAAATAGATCGTTTTCACTGTCACACAATAAAGGAAGTAAATCGAAAACCATTCGCTGGATTAAGTCAAGAAATTGTAATGTTATAGGAAATGAATAAAGAAGACGCTTCTACAAGCTTAGGGTGTCTGCGTTTTCCCAAACTTGATATTCGTTGAAATATTTCGCACAAATTTACAGAGCCCAGTATGCACCGCCATATTGGTGCAGCTTGGTAAACCAATATGGCGGCCGGAAAATAGTGGAACTTACTTTGCTCAGAGAATGGCGACTGATTATCTGTACTGAATAAACAAACATTTACATAAGCACTTTTCCTAACACTTAAACTTCTAGAAGGGCTAAAAACCACGAGATAAGAATATATATTCTTTTACAAATTACGCGATCGTAGCTTTATCTCACACACTACTCTGAATAACTCCAAAAAACTCTGAAATTCAAAATGCGCTGGTTTCCAAACGAAGCACGCTATTGAGCTGAAAAGTTGTAAACAAATATAAATTTAGCAGCCCTTATTTATGCCTGACGGGGATAAAAACTTTGGTGGCTCTTTCGTTGTGGATTTTTGAACATGATGATGTCACGCGAAAACGATCTATCGTCGCAACCACAGTATAAAGCCAAGTTTCACTCATTCCCAGTCCTGACCCGATTCAATCATCAAAATATATTGTGCCCCTCCCCAGACTCCAAGAGCGATTTATATTTCCGTACGAGGTAAATGTTAAAAGCTTTCTCTCTTCGCTTAACTGTCCTGAAATTTTGTTTTTTCTGTCCTGAAAATTTCCTGGAACCAAAACAAAAAACAGAGCTTCTAGAAGGTAGTTCCAAGAGGTATTGCTCTTGGTGAGGCTTTCCAGTGAAGTGAAGCGGAAATTACAGTTAATCCTCTACCATTTTACCTAAATTTCTAGAATGTTTAACTAAATTAAAACCAGCCCTGTGCCTAGTTGTTCAAAAGGTAGGTAATGCTATCCACCGGATAAATCACTATCCAATGGATAAGTCTTCCCAAAGCAAACCGCACTATTCGCTGCATAGTAATTTATGGAGTGGATAGTGTTATCCACTTTTCGCACAACTCAGGCCAATGATTGGACGATCAAATCCAGTGCAGAAGACTTGAAATGCTCTCCTCGCATGATGTCGACTGTTGATGTGGGGAAAGGCGTTCATGTTGTTGTTGTAATTTTCATGGCGTCTTTCACATCGACTGACACCAGAGTATAAAGAGGGTACTCTGTTGCATGCTGCACTGTGTACTTGAGGGAATTCAGACCGTCCGTACTCATTCGCTTGACAGAAGTTTTAAGGCTAGCAAGGCTGTAGGTGGATTGAAAAGAAATATATCTGTTAAGATGGCCTGGGACGGGATGAAGCGGAATGGGGCGGGACGGAACGGGATGGAATGGGATAGAATTAAACGGGACGGATGGGACGCGATGAGATGGGTTGAATGAATAAATGAATGAATGAATGAATGACTATATGCGTGTCAATGGTATTTAGCGTTAAAAAAGCTAATTGGGGACACTATTTACACATTAAAATATATCTTAGCTACATAAAGTTAGAATTATTTACAATTTAATTCGAGCAAACCTTAAGTTGGTCTTACACAAATTTCTCTCCCAAAAAAGACATTTTTTCGAAACAAAGATTCTCTGACCATTCTCCGACCTTTTGCAAAACGTATTTTGAAATGATTTTCCTCTAATTGCTCCTTGATTTGCGTTTAAATTACGAAATCTGCACACTGGTAGCTATACTTTAACATAGCAACGCCCCTAGCAACGGATGTTTACAGTCCAAAAGTACTTATAAAATGGATTCAATTTCATACATTTGAATTATACTTGACAGGAATTCTTTAAAGATTTGTACTTACGCGAATTTCTCTATCACTATGTTCTGCGATGGTAAAGGATGGAATTAGATGGGATGGGAGAAGACGTGACGGGGCGGGACGGGACGGGACGGGAAGGGATAGAATGGGACAGAATAGAATGGGATAGGATGTGATGGGATGAGATGGGATGGGATAGGAAGTAAAGGTATAAGACAGAAGAAAATGGGATGAAATAAATCGACAAATGTGGAAGTTTACAGTTTGAAAGGTAAAACCGTTCTACGTTCCTTCAAATGTTGTTTGTATTGAATACGACTCAGGATGAAGATATATCTCTCAATGTAAGAGGCATAGATAACTGTACATACCGATTTGGATTGGCCCCAGTGCTGCGGAAGTGGAAAGCTTTCAACATTTTGTACCTGCCAGCTTGCATGGATGGTCGCATAAGCTTGAGCTCCTTGGCAGTAATTCTGGTAAACGAAACATGTGTGGTTAGAAACCTTGTTATTCATCAACTTGCAGTTGATCAAGATAAATTCTTTTTGGATTCTTTTATCTTCAGTAAGCTCTTTTACTGTTCTACAGTCTGGTCGAACACAAGCAAGTCTAACATCGAGAAATTACAGTTGGTGCAAAATTTTGCTGCACGTATTGTATTGGGACTGCGTAAGTACGACCATATCTCACAAGGCATCAAATCCTTGAATTGGCTGCAGGTCAGCGATAGACTCTACATAAATGACGCTGTGATGACTTTCAAATGTATTCATAATCTTGTTCCAGGCTACTTGATTGATAAATTCATTTTCCGATCTCAAAACGCTGCAAGAAACACCAGACAGAGTAATGACTTAAACATTCCACGTTGCCGACTGGCTACCGGACAAAGATCATTTGCATATCGCGCAGCAAACATCTGGAATGAGCTGAGTGATGATTTGAAAAGTTTACCTTCTGTGAAAGCTTTTAAGGGACACTTGACCAAACATATTTTAAATGTTAATAATGTAAATTCTTAATATTCAATTTCAAACTTTGTAAATTTTTAAATCTTTAATACTGTAATTAATTTTAGACTCCTTACCCAGTTTGTTTATTCATTTTAATTGACGTATTTTTATCTTTTTTATTCCTTTTGTAACTGAAAAGCCCCTTTGGGGAGTTGCAAATAAAGTATGTATGTATGTATGTATGTATGTATGTATGTATGTATGTATGTATTTTGTGAAGCTGAAGTTTCGATCGTAAGCTCTTCGTCGCTGAAAACAATGCATGGAAAAGCCGGATTTTTGCGAAAACGGTTAAAAAGAGAAAAAGAATATTAAATGAATTTCACAATCGAGTTGTTATAGGAAATTGAAAATCGTTTGTTTAGGCTCTGTCCACACTTCGCTGGAGAGATTTGAAATCGCAGCTCTCACGAAAAAAGAGCTTTTCGAAAGCGTTCTTCAACCGGAGAAATTTGAAAGCCCCAGCTTTGCGATTTTAGTGTGGTGGGAAAACATTTCGAAACCGGAGCTTTTCAAAAACGATGACGTCCTGATAATCATGTGATTTTAAAACCCTAATCCTTCAGGGCGCACTCAACCTATTCTGCCGTCGTTGATCGTTGCGTGTAGTGTTTGGATGGAAAATTACTCCGTTTTCGGATTGAGAAAACGCCGTTTTCGAATTTCTCCGCCGTAGTGTTGACGGGGCCTTGTACCCTCCTCTCATGTGTAAGACAGCAAGCGACCTCACTGATTTGTTTATTAAAATACACTGATTATACCTTTTATAAAGGTCGTCATCTTCTCCTCCCCAGCCCCAAAACTCGTTTGAAAAGCCATTGATAAGTTCAAAGTGTTCCCTCGTAAAAGAACCAGCTCCTCCAAAAAGACGTTGATATGGCAGACTGGAAAAAAACAGACAATCAGCTCATAAATGAGCAAACTATTGACTTTCACTCAGAAACTTCATGGCCAGAGTCAGCAGACATTACTATTTTTGTTAATACTGGAGGAAATTACTGAGTTGTTTAGGAGAATCCGTGTTCATCTTCCACTGAATGTGACCTTGTGTATCTTGTGGTTGTCGCTCGCAAGTTTTTCCTCGCAAGTTTTTCTTGAGTGAGGCAGGGACGGGGGGAAATTATCTTAAACTTAAATCCAGTCTCGCTCTCCCCAAAGCAATGCAGTTTAAAATTGATTCAAGCACTTACCGGTAATTAAATTTATCGACAGCTACTGACAAGTGTCTGGGAGATGAGGGACAGGTGTATTCATTACGATCATCCTCTGGTATCAAGTCAACATCGTGAAATATAAAGCAGTCGTATTGGTCAAACTTCAATGATTCGTTAAAGCCAATGTTGAACAGTATTGCACGGTTAAACGGTGTATTTCCTAACTGGTGATGAAATAATTCATGTTAAGCGATGTTTGTATTCATCTTGTAGGTGACAGACTACCAACAGGCCTTCTATTTCTCAGTCGCTTGCCTGACGCAAGAACAATATTCGCAATTCGGACCGAATAACATAATAGAAAAACAAAATTAAATTCATCATCCATTTTGGGTAAAAGCGCAAGCCAGAGTTAAATATCTATTACTATTTTCATTTTTCAGTTCGCTTTCGAAACATTTGACGGGAAATTGTCCGCCAGGCATGATTGATCATGTGGGAAATAAGATTTCTACTTACCAAGAAATTGTTCTCTATGGTGCAGTGTTGGTTCTTTTGCAACAAATCATAATACTTTGCATCTTGCAGATGGATCGGACCTTTCCAATAATTTTTTTTCCACAATTTGTGGCATCGAATTCTTTCAATGATAGCTTGCATTCATTCCACAAAAAGTCCGCCCCGGGATTCCAATTCTTACATTTGGAAAAGAGACATTTCCAATAGATCACAATCATTGCTCCTGGGATAGCTAATGACAATTTTAGTTATTCTACGTAAACTTACCTGTTCTACTACAAAGATTCTGTAGTCGACATTCTGTCTCTTCAAGAAAGGGTGCATTTGCCGAACAAATATTGATAGCTGTTCATAACGATTACCGTATGGAATTATTAAGGCCATCTGTGGAGAAAGTATCTCTTCGTTAACAAAGGACAAATAGAAAACCTAACCATGTCGGTTTTACCAACCGACACCCATACCAACGCGTTATCGAACACACAAGCTCCAGATCTTCGATTGGCAAACATATGAAACAACATGGAGTCGACAAACCAGCTATCGCTGACAATTTTTCGGTCCTCAAAAAATGCCGGGATAAACTAGGCTGCCTTATTTACGAAATGTTGTTTATAAAAGATCTCAAACCATCATTGAACGTGCAATCGCGCTCGATTCGCGCGAGGCTATATCATTAGCATAATAATCACGCACACAGGAATGCCTCCTATTGATATTCATAACTCAGTTCTTTTAAACAAATTTGACATTCAACGACTTTTACTCTTGATAATGCTGTTGGAATTTATTGCACCTGATGAATTTTTTACCGTGTATAAATAATGATTAAAGATTAAAGACTAAAGGTTGCATACATCGAAACGTCGAGTTACGTCACTCCTTATATGTCTTGTTAAATAATGGTAATTGAACTGAGTGGAGTGCAATTTGGTCTGAAATCATACGCGTGATTTCAAAATCGAACGAGCGCGCAGCGCGAGTTCGATTTGAAATCACAAGTATGATTTCAGACCAAAATTGCACGACACGAAGTTCAATTGCCACTTTATTAGATCCATTTTGAAATCGCACAATTTTACCGCCTTAAATTTTAGATTTTTGGTGTATTGTTGCAGTAGCCGGTTTGTTAAAAAAAGCGGAACCGGAAACGCCTTTACGTCTAATTTAGTATGCAAAACGATGTCATGTGACGAAAACTCATTCGAGCATGACAAAGAAACAAGCAGTTCTGATCTGAAGCCGAAAATAGTCTACTTCAGGTATAAAAGTGCAATTCTCGTCGCGTTTCTTCTGTGGTTGAGGCTGAGACTTTTCATTGTCTTTGGAGAAGGAATTTGAAGGTGCATATCCTGTGTAATTCTGCGATCGATTTCTTTTGAGTTGTGAAACTCCCTCGAGTGCACGATGCTCAGTGGATAGTAACTTTTTTTTCTTTTAAATACCGTTCAATGGCATGATTTTAAGGGGTCCAGCTCGTTATCATCTCCGTTTCTTTTTGTAACCTCGGCGTAGGACTCAATACTCAGGACCTTGTCAAGTTCTTGCAGCGCCATTTGTTTTAAGATATTTCCAAGATGGCGGGACTGGCACCGGCTTCGTAAGACCTTCGTTCATGCACTATTTTGTGCAGTGTGGCGTATTTTGACTATGTTTATTCACAGCAACAGAGTTGAGCTGTTTTGTTGCTTCGTTTGAGACTACCGGAAACCTGGAAACATCTACCTTCTTGAGATGACTCTGAATTTGTTGTTGTGTGGTTTTCGTTTGTTTATGTTTTACTGGACTCAGTATCATACGGATCTTGAGCAGATGTTGAAGAAAAATCGCCAACATATTCGTCAAAATGGACACTGAAAATTGGGAACTTCCATTAAAGTAGGTCTTCAGCCTAAAGGAGCTCATAATCGTCATTCAGAAACTGTAATTAATTAAATTCGTCAATTTTTTTGGAAAAAAAGCTTCAATAACAACAAAGTTTTGGCAATAGTATTTGCAAAATTCTCCACACAGTGGCTTTTTGCCTTTCATTTTCCTGAAATTTTATTGATTACTTTAAACTAATCTTGAAATCTGATTGGTTGTTTTGTTTTACTGGCCCATTCTCATTGGCTGAGAAAAAGATGCGATTTAGAGCAAAAAATAGCGCGTTTCGTGAATAAATCGCACCACTGAGAGCCAATCAGATTGCAAGGATAACCAATGATTTCAAAATGGATTTAATAAATTACAAAAACAAGAAAAATATTTAAGGTACACTGTAGTTCCCACGCTTTCATTGGCCAATAGGTGCGTTTAGGTACGGCTATATCAACACGGAAAAGGTCCTCTATTGCTTAAATGATGCACGCTGGTGTCGCTAATATCACTCACCATCTCTGCAAAGCTATACGCTACATTCAGCAGAATCCAAAAAACCTCTAAAAATTCAAATTTATAGTTACGCACATTACAAAAAAGAAGAAATTTGGATAGATACCTCACCTTGACTCTGGCTTTGCATTCAGTAGGTTTCCAACATCCGCCATTACTGACCCAGCCGCCATGCGCAATAGCCATTTCCTTCTCTACTTCTTCCATTCTAGGAATTGACTCGTTTACATATACACGGCCCACTGAAATCAATTGATATTTTGAATTTAGAATATAAATGTGTTAGTTAAGTTGTATTTTCTCTTTCTTGAGCGAAGGAGCGTAGGAGCGTAGGAGCGAAGGAGCGAAGGAGCGAAGGAGCGAAGGAGCGAAGGAGCGAAGGAGCGAAGGAGCGAAGGAGCGAAGGAGCGAAGGAGCGAAGGAGTATATACAAATGCCGCTGGTAAGATCACGCATTGCCTATTTCGTCGCATGTCTATGGTTGTTCCTGAGATGCAGCGAAGATTATGAAAATGGCAGACCACTTGTAACAACTTTGTGCATGTCCAGAAGCTCTTTGGAATTGGGAAATCGGATATTTGTGGCAGAAAACCCAGTTTGCGCTGTCTTGCCGACGCTCTCTCTGGGTTCCTTGAATATCGTCGTTTGCCCTGTGAACAATAGCTGCAAGTTTGCTGGTAATTATGAATTGTCTTTTTGGTCATGGAATGACATTATCACACAGACTAATGAAGCGCCCGTCTTAAAGTATATTACTGCCCGTCCTTCATTTCAAAGGCGACGCAAGATCCGAAGGCATAGACGTCCGTGTGCTTATTATTCCAACACAACAACCACATTCCATGATCTGTTAATTGGAGATCTTGTTTTCAAGCTGGATCCTGGCCCCACAGGTGAAAGAATACCTGTTATTGTTTCAACGCGCAGTGATTACCGACACATAGCACAATCGACAATGCTATCTCGTAATACCGGGAACTTAATCAACATCAATTGTTCTGCCGGATTATCCTTGAATAGATATTGTAATCATCTAATGACATTATGCACATTCAATGCTCGCTCGGTTAAAAACAAGAGCGCTGCAATTTTGGACCATATATGTGATTGCAAAGCTGATCTTTTTGCGGTCACCGAGACTTGGCTGAGTGCGGACGATGCAGCTGTACGGGCGGAGTTGTGCCCCGACGGGTACAAATTTATAGATCACTCCCGTCTTGGGCGTCGTGGCGGCGGAACGGGCCTAGTATATCGAGATTCATTGGGTGTTAAGAAAGTTGACGCGGGTGAAAAGGAATCATTCGAATTCTCTGAGTGGACTGTTACGTCATCATCTTCGCACAATCTCCGCGTTGTTATCATCTACCGTCCGCCATACTCTGATGAACATAAAGTGTCAACCAATGTTTTCTTCACCGAGTTTTCGACTTATCTTGAATCCATTCTTCTGTCTAAGGAACAGCTACTGATTACCGGTGACTTTAACATCCATATTGATGCTGTTGATGAGCCTGACTCTCTCAAACTGTTGGATCTCTTGGAGTCTGTTGGTCTACGGCAACACGTCTCCCAGCCAACTCATGTTCATGGACACACACTAGATCTTATTATCACCCGATGGTCTGACCAAATCATCCAGGATTCACCACAAACTGATCGTTTCATATCAGACCATGCATCACTTCTTTGCAAGCTACTTCAAGATAAACCAGCTGTGACAACTAAGAAGGTCACTTACAGGAGGCTCAAATCAGTGGACCTGGATTCACTCAAAGCTGACTTAGCTGCCTCTGGATTGTGCCAAGAACAATCCGATGAGTCAACTAATGTCACCCCGGATGGAGTTGATGCGCTTTTACGTAACTATAACAAAACTCTGTCCAGAATGACCAATTGTCATGCGCCGTTAAAAACAAAGACCTTGAGGGCTAGGCCGAGGGTACCTTGGTACAACGCTGACATAGATGCCGCTAAACGAATACGTCGTAAAGCTGAGCGAAGATGGAGAAAAACTAAATCGCTGTCAGACCTGATTATCTTTAGGTCTAAGAAAAATCACGTGACTCATCTCATGAATCAAGCTAGACGGGCGTTTTATACCAACTTTATCGATGAGAACAGTGCCGATCAAGGAAGTCTACTTAGAGCTACCAAGAAACTCATTTTCAGAAAGGACGAATTATCTTTTCCTGACTATCATGACAAAACGGCCCTAGCCAATGACATCAACGGCTTTTTCGTTCGTAAGATCACCAGAATTCGTTCAGACATCGATGCCACTGTTGTGGATGATGGAGTACCCACTCCACCTGAAGTAGAAGTCGTTCCAACATGTTTATCTTTAAGCGCCTTCCACCCTCTTACTGAGAATGATGTATGGGCTTTAATCCAGACGTCAGCTAAGAAGTCTTGTCTAACGGACCTCATGCCAACATCACTGGTCGTCGGTTGTCTTGATGTGCTCCTCCCCGTCATCATGGGCATAGTTAACTCATCGCTGTTCTCAGGCTACTTTCCTGGTGAATGGAAGGAAGCTCTTGTCAACCCCCTCCTAAAGAAGGCTGGCCTTGATTCGGTGTTTAAAAACCTTTGACCTGTGAGTAATCTTCAATTCCTATCAAAATTGACAGAACGCGCTGTATTTGACCAGACGTACAACCACATGATGGATCTTGGCCTGTATCCTCCACTCCAGTCTGCATATCGAAAATGCCATAGTACCGAGACTGCGCTCCTAAAAGTCCAGAATGATATACTAATGAATATGAACCGCCAGCACTTGACACTTCTACTTCTTCTAGATCTCAGTTCGGCTTTCGACACGGTGGACCACAAAATCTTACTTCATCGTCTACAGTCGAGTTTTGGTATCACAGAAACGGCTCTGAAGTGGTTTAAATCTTACCTTTCTGACCGATTGCAAAGCGTCTTTTTAGACGGCTGTCTCTCTGAGAGTTCCAAGCTGCCACATGGGGTTCCTCAAGGCTCATGTCTGGGACCCCTGCTATTTACGATCTATTCTAGCAAGCTATTTGAGGTGATAAAGGATCATCTACCTGTTGCACATGCGTATGTAGATGACACGCAACTCTACTTGTCCTTCAAGCCCGACATCCCATCAAGTCAATCTGATGCAATCGAAGCAATAGAACTCTGCATAAAGGCAATCAGAGCGTGGATGATTACCGACAAGTTAAAGCTAAATGACGACAAAACCGAATTCTTAATAATTGGTACACGACAACAGCTTAGCAAGGTGGACATCGAGAAGTTATCGGTGGGTGATGTGAGTGTTGCCCCTGTTGCTGTTGCAAGAAACCTCGGAACCTGGTTTGATACCAACCTTAGTCTAGTGACACACATTACGAAGACATGTAAAGCTGCTTTTTATCATCTGTATAACATTAGACGTATTAGGAAGTTTCTTACGGTTGAGTCTACCAAGGTGCTAGTGCATGCCTTCATAATGGGACGCATTGATTACTGCAACAGTCTTCTCCATGGTTTACCGACCACTCATATTAATAAGCTACAATGTGTGCAAAACGCAGCTGCCAGGCTAATTTGTTCGACTCCGCGTTTTAGTCGCATTACTCCCGTATTATATTCTTTACATTGGTTACCTGTCAGATTCAGAATTGTTTATAAGATTTTAATAATTACTTTTAAGGCCATACATGGCCAGGCACCGGACTATATTTGTAATCTTATTCGTGTTAAAAATCCTTCCCGGTATGGTCTACGCTCTAATTCTCAAGTTTTATTAGTATCACCATCCACGAAAACGAAGAAAACACTTAGTGACAGGGCATTTACTGCTGCTGCACCATCACTTTGGAACAAATTGCCGTGTGCAATAACAGATGAGGACAATTTTAACCATTTTAAGTCCAAACTGAAGACATTTTTCTTTAGAAAAGCGTTTGAATAGCTCTTGATGTTTTATATACATTTTTACTAGATCCCTTGTTTTTAATATTTTAATTTTTAGCTCGTTACCTTAGCCTAATGTACATAATTATTGTAAATAATTAGTTTTAAATTAATCACACTATTCATAGCATATCGTTTAATTTATATTACTCATATGGTTTGTTAGGCGCATTTGATCATATTCACATGTTAATTTGCGCCTTAGAAATATTAAATATTATTATTATTATTATCATTAAAAGATTGTTGTTAGTATCGAAAAACGGCTCTTTGAGCCGGTCTTGTATAACAAAATATGCTAGGTTTAAAAACATCAAATTTCCGTGGGGGCAGCTATTAGGCTGCACCAGCATAAACACTCTATTGTCTTTATTTCTCACCACTAAATTTTCTTCCGCGCTCCAGTTCAAAAATCATATTGAATTATTTTCAACTTTTTTAGATGAAAGGCATGTAAGCCAAATGTAAAATCTAAAAAAGAAACGAGACAAATTACGTCTATTAATTTTTTTTCCCTATAATCCTGCGTTTTTTTTTTTTGTTTTTTTTTTCACGGACGAGTGATATCCATCCGGCTATTTTCCTCCGGAAAAACAATAGAGTGTTTCCGTCGAGGAAATATCGGCTGATAGTTGTTCCGCGGAAATTTGACGTTCTTGAAACAAATATTTATTTGACCGAGAAGCAAAGCTTCGAGGACAAATATGCTAGTTTTAAGAACATCAAATTTCCAAGGGGAAACTATCAGACCGATAGTTCCGAGACGTGAACATTTTTTGGTCTTTATTGTTAGTGTTGAACTATTATGGCTGAAAATGTACAATGGTTCAGCCAAACAGATTGCAGCATTTACATTAGTATATAACAGAAAAATTTTACTACTGGCTGATCGATAGTGTACGATAGTTTTGCCGCATTTGCGTTAGCATTCTAGTGGAATTCTGTTGACCCTATCAAGGTACTGCACTCTAACGGCTGGTAGGGTACGATGGCTCAGCCAATCAGATGGAAGCATTTGCATTAGTATACTAGTAGAATTTTACTACTCGCTGATAGTGTGCGATAGCTTAGCCAATCAGATTGCCGCCTTTGCGTTACCATACTAGTAGAATTCTACTAACGTATCTTATAAATTACCTGAATAATTATAGGGATATCAGTGTCCTAGACAGAGGCAACGTTTGACCATGCCTAGGGGCAAAATAGTATGTATTTGCCCCCTGAGCATCCCATAATAGCTTTTTGAAACAATAGAATTCTAAATGGCCGCCGCATCGCCGAATAGGTCCATTGGACTGTTTGAATGAGGGATTTTGAGACAACAGTGTTACGCATCACTGATTCATGTAAACCGTTCATTCAAATGTTTGCTAAAGATCAAAAGAATACTGAAAATTTCAGCCCAGTTAAGCATTCGGTTGCTTTTTCCAAGTTAGATAAAATGTAAAACTCTGAGTTATGCTTTAAATGCAATGATTGCTCAAAATGATATATATAACTAGTAGAAATCAGAGATTATGAGAGTGCGTTCGACGCTTTAACTTTAATATAGATATACCGTAAATAAATGATTTCACTAGCTGGCTTTCAACCTTCTTCTATTGCTAAAAGCAGCATTTTTCAGCAGCAAGCGAGGTTTTACAGCCAGATACATTGGATGCATAGTGTCAAATTAAAGTCCATGCTAGTGAAGAGGTCACGATTTGTTGGTACGTTGCGTGACACTGCCAGTTTCTGTGGACTCTCAATTTTCATGGAACATTTAAATTACGTAGGCTACATTATTCTAAGCTAGCATTTGCAATCGCGTGCTCGTTTCGCGTGGTCGTTTATCGTAAACAAACTCCGTGCGACTAATTCGAGTATTTCCCCTGATGAATAAAGTAGTCTTATGGATCATGCCTTCAGAGTACTTTTCCACCGATTCCAAACAATAAAATTTCGACCGGATAAAGACTGAGCTATCTGTCGCGACTGGAACTACTAGTCAACAAATGTAATCAAAATGTAACTGTTCCCACGGTTATCACCCCAAAGCAAAGTCGTGTTAATAAACAAGGACAGTTCCCTCAGATTTCGATAAATGCTACCGTCAAAGCGTTAAATCTAACGCTGAGAGCACATAATAGCGAAGCGTACGGCGACTGAATGGAAAGAAGTCAAAGAAAGATCCATCGGAAAGACGAGCTCGCATGGTCTGCTCACATACTCACATGTTCGCCACACGTCTTATCATATGTCTTAGCATTAAACGGTACCAGTTTACTGGCCGTGACATGCCCCTGCAAAATTCAAGCGGGGTGGCCATTTTGGTGTCCTTACGGGAATGCGGTTCTTTCGCCCTATAATCGTGCACAGGGCAACCAACTCTGGAAAGCCATAGGTCAAAATGAGGTTTGCGTTCCACTTCGTCGAACGCAAAAACGTGCAGTAAATTTCTCAAAATAACTTTTATTTTATTTGCATCTGAATTAGTTTTTGTAAATTAATTCACACTTTTGACACAAAGCACTCCATTTTGGTCCGAACCAGGCGGCTGAAAGCAGCTAATAAAGTAAACTTTGATTAGTAAACTCGAGTATTAAGAAATCGGGACTCACCTAACGTCGACGGGCTTTTAGGACATAGCTTCTCTTCAAGGTCTTGCTCTGAATTGCTTCCATTGCTTGCTACTCCGGATCCAGCCTTCGCTTCGTCTATAATTGAACTGTTTTGTTAGTGGTTATCGTAAATTACTACTGATCCATCGGCTAATTAATTAGTTAAACTGTTGTTGGAGGTTCTGTTTCTGTATTTTTTATTATCAATCGCCAACACATTCGTTCTGATCTTCTGGTCGGAGTGCTTTGAGCGTGAGTTCTCTTGACGCAAATAACTAACTCCCTAGGGCGAACAAAACTCACTACTCCCTAGGGGAACAACAACTTGAACTTTCGACTCGCACGTGATCGGGCCGTGCTCCTCGAAACCGCGGCAAATTTGTAAGCCAGCCGGCGTCAAGCCAACGATTTCTTCGCAGTTTTTTCCTATTTTTGGGTTGTGAGGTATAACAAAACACTTAATGACTTGCCCCGCGGGAAAGAGTGAATTTTGTTTCCCCTCGACCACAACGTTCCCCTCGGCTTCGCCGCGGGGCACATTGAGGGTCTCCGGGAAACAAAACCAACTGTTTCCCTTAGGGCTAGTCATTAGGTGGTCATTACGTCGTTAAGTCATTAAGTTCCCTTAGGCTTCGCCTCGGGGAACATTGTGTTTCCCTTGGGGCCAGTCATTAAGTGCATACATTGGCGAGGAAAACAAAAGTATCAAGTTACAAACGTTGGCGTGAAAAGTGAAATAGTCACATTTGGTACTTCTACGTATTCATGAATTTAAAATGAAACGGTAATTGTAAGTTATTTTTAGGCCTTGAAAGAAAATACAAAAATTAAAACATGCACACTGCTAAGATTATGTCTTACCAAGGTTTTGTCAGCAAAGGGGAAAAGGCACGGGTGAGGACCTGTGTGACTACTGTATTAGAGCCGTAAATTGCACTATGCACTATCTGAGATTGTATCACTAGTTTACCTTTCTTAGCAGTTGGCAAGCAATCGAGATCCGAGAAAGCTTTGTGAACAAATCGAGACTACGAGACGCGCATATAACCGCTAACAAAACGAAACTGTCAGACCCGTGAAGTTCGACGAAAACTTTTGCGAGAGCTATGATTTTTGAAAAACGATGCGATAGCCCTCGCATGTTCATACAGATGTCAACTGATAATCACCAAGAAATCTTTAAATAGTGGTTAGCATGTTGAAAACATCATGCGAAATATTTTGGAGGCCACACTTGAACATTGCAACTCCTTACCTACGTAAAAACTTAGACATGTTACCGAAACAGCCGGTTAAACAAAACGCTGAAATAACTTTCATACGTGCTTTGTATTCCATCTATAGAATAAGTCTTCTATCATAATCGAAACATGTCCTACCACTTAAGTTATCAGAACTTCAACAATCCTAACCTTTTCTGTAATTTGCCCGTCTTCCTCCAATCCCCATGTTGTACGTCGTGTACATGACTTGGAACAAGATAACGAGAAAGAGAGTAAAGAACAAACCTATGAGTTTGCCTCGCGTTATAAAAGACATTACGGATACCGTTTGGCCTATATATAAAGTCGCTTCAGCACGCACGTTTAAACTAAAGTAAACTCGAAATATTTGAATTTCAATTTGAAAATATTGCGTG